>NC_053158.1:65241116-65542783 GCF_016835505.1 Polypterus senegalus | reverse complement strand
GGGGGGCCGTGGGTCTAGGATTTTGACGTAACACAGATTAAGTGAAGCATACAGGAAATTTGGAGTTTCTGCCAGACAGTGTTAAGAACAGCCTCCATTCTATGCTGCCCTCCCCACCTTCTCCTTTTATTATAGGGGCAGAAAAAAAGGGTTAAATAAATGTTAGTGAAGCGATAAGGTGCTTGTTTATTGAAATCATGACAGAGTACTGACTCTGAGGCTAGAGAGCTGCCAAGTGCAGTGTATTTCCCCTTTTCCCAATTCTCTCTGTGTTCATTAGAAGCAGTAATTTATGAGAAAACAGCTTGAGTCGGAGACGCTGGGCTTTGATTCCATGTCAAGGGAGTGGGTTGCGGAAAATGAGAGGTGGAGGGGAAAGTGAATGCAGCCCTTCGTGAGTTAAAAAAAAGCCTACTTTCAGTCAAAACGCATTTATTTCCCCTTGCAGTGTCTGCTGTCCCTTTGCTCTTCCCCTGTCAGATTGTATATATGGTGCTTAGCTGGAAGTCTCAAGATGACAGCAGTTTAATAATTCACTGTTGAGCAAAAGTGGCTTTGACCAGAGCTTACTATCACCATTTTTACATAGTTTGAATTTTTGGTATTAGGTTCATTCATGTTTTGCACTTTTTGACCAATTTCATCACTATTAAACAGTATTTTTTGACATTTTGGTAGTTTGTGCAGCAAAAGCATCCATTTTGATGTAGCCACTGTTAGCATTACCATCACATGTCTTTGTGATAGGTTGCATCATCAAGTTGATTTGTTGCTTTATTTATGTGTAACTATTTATGTTCTAATTGGCCATTTGTTTTAACAGTTAAGCTGCGCTTACCTTTGGAATTACAAAGTGGTGTAGTAGATGCTGTACTAAGAAAAATGGCTGCACAGCTGCATGTGTATGCAGATCAGAGTGATGCAGTGGTCATAGAGCGATACTTGGCCCATCCACGCCTCTGAGCAGGATTTATGATGGTAAAATAGAAGGAGAAGGTTAGTATAGCCATTAGGTTGTGTTAGAGGGCTCATGAACAAACTACAGATATACTTATCCCAAAAGGGGTTGAAGTTCAGATATCCAGAGACATGCATGGGTGCTCCTGAGTTCAGAAATATCCAGAGTTCCTTCTTGATTGACGTGCATAACATAACAAGCAAGATGGCATGTAGTGTCATTGGAAGGGGCAGGATAGGCAACAGGGAGGACTGGTGGATAAAATCCTGTGGTCAAATAAATTGGGGTAACAGACACTAGAGGTCGACTTTTTGCCTTGTGCTTGTCGTCAATGGTTGGTGCCTTGAAGTCTTTCTGAACAACTTTTAGAAAGGAAGGGAGTGTACAGTACTAACTATTATCCTGTAGCAGTGACACTGGGAATAAATCTGTTGAGGTTTGATAGGGGGCGCTATTGCTCCCTTGAACCCTTGTCCAAGACGCCAGACACCAGATAAAAGACCAATAATTGACTTTATTTATTAACAACAGTGCACAAAGCACCCTCCTCTCCACAATACTCATTAATCACTACAATAATTCTCAATAAACCAATCCTCCACTCCCAGAGGCGTTGCCACCCTTCCACCCAGCTCAGCTCGACGCTCTGGTGTCTTTCTCAGTCTTTTATATTCCCTGACCCCGAAGTGTTCCCACAGTCCTTCAGTCCATGATTCCTTATTACTTCCGGGTCAGATAAAAGTCCTTCTTCACCCCGGAAGCACATCACTTCCGCTGTCGCTTTGCCTATGACGCACTTCCGGGTTATAGGGCACATGTGACTCTCTGGGCCACCCTGCAGCGTCCTCTGCAGCAGGTTTGTTGGGGAAAACTCCATAATCCATGATTCCCTGCTGGTATCCGGGGCCCCTCCATGCTGCATGGAGAGCTTCATCTGGCGGCCTGGTGGTATTGGCCGGGATGACAAGCCGGCCATAGACCACAGCTTGCTGTTGGCTTATATTTTATGGTTTTTTTTGTGCTTTACTCCCCACCATAAACTGTCATCTATGGGGGAGGAGCAAAAGCTTTAAATTTGTCAAAAGTTTTGATCTCCAGTTTTCGATGGATCTTGACGTTTTAGGGTTCCCTGATACTGGAAACATCGATATCTTGATGAAGGGTGTGTGTCTGTCTATGTGTCACAGTTTCTTGAGGACGGTCTAAAGCCAAATCGTGCAAGAGAAAGAGGCACTCTAGAGGAACCTTCAAATAACGTAATTCTGCAATTAATTATGAATTCATCTAGTCAATTGCTATTATAATAACCTATATTATGATCAAAAAGGTTACCATCAGAGCAGTAAATAATTACTGAAATGTTCTAGAATAGTTTGGGTAACTTGGGTACAAAGCCTACTGGCACTCGTGTCTGGATTTTCTTTTGAGATCCTTTCTTTAATAAACAACCTGGAAGAAGTTAAAGGAATCAAGTTATTGTGGTGTTTTCTTCTAGATTTTGTCTTATTTTACTGAATTTTAATTCATGCATCACAGGTTAGTGTCTAATACATTTTGTTTAGGGCATAAATTCATAAAATCATCAATTTTTTCAGACTTTTAAAAATTAAGAATTGTTATTTTTGTAGCAGCTATTATTTTTCTCAGAGTCTCTCTACACCATACTCCTAGTTTATCTCAGTCATGAACTACTAGATTCTCCACAATTAGGTCAGTGCGAGAGAAGTGGCGTCGTGAACTAGGAGTCCTAGGCACTAAACAGTTCCAAAAACACTTCTAAAAATGCCCACTAAGAGGGGATTATACCGCCAAACCTGCTGCACTCGGGTCCCAATCCAGGTGGTTTGTTATGTGGTGGTTGTGGCAACATGCTATCAGCGCATGCTCCTCACCTCCTCCTACTTCAGGTTAGAATAAGGGCTAGAACAAATCTTTATAAATAAAAAAAAAATCACAAAATGTTCTGTACAAAAAAGTCAATTCCAGAGAACCCAAAAAGAAAAAGGAATTGCATGAAATACAAGACAATCAGAGCAAACAAAGTGCCAATACAGAATCCAAAGAAATAATCAGAAGGAACAGAGCCGATCGTTAAATAATCCATAAATAACTAAAAAGCACTGCAAAACACAAGTAAAGTCACCACTCCCAGGGACTTTCAAAATGAACCACCAGGAACTGTAGAAGACCCTCCAGATTTATGGGGTGAAGGGCAAGTAATGATTGGTAAGCGGCCCCACTTCTTGGGGGACCAAGCACAATACCCATGAAATATAACACAGGCAGCACATGCATAAACAAATCAAAAACAAAGAATAATGCACGTAAACAACAGAAGTAACATAATCAACATCAATGAAAGAATCAAAAATGATCAAAAAAGACATGAAACATGAATTTCAACCCTAGCCAGGGGAGAAACCCTGGCTGAGACATGACAAGCCATTTCCGTGTGGCTTCAAAGTCTTATGTCACTATATAAAACCTTCAGAATCATAACAGTTGTGATATTGCATTTTTTAATCTCCAAAATATTATTTTGAGTATGTTTTGTACTTCTGCTCATTAAAACACATTATGAATAATTTTATGTTTAGTATGTTTAAATTTTATGTTGCCATTTTGTTTTTTGTTCTCAGTTATGGGTGTCACGTTTTGAGTGTTTTTTAAGAGTTGCAGCCATGTTATTTTTGGGACTGGAAGTAATGATGCCTACATCTTACATCCGTCTCTATGTAAGATGGTAGGTGTTATCAGCGGCCCACCTTTCTGGATTCTGATAAACATTTTATGTAGTAGCTAGCCATAACTTTTTCTGGGAAAATGAAAATGTTTGTCTGGTTTTTATATTTCTGTGTTATAATCATTGAGTGGGTCATCAGTGATCGAAAGATTTTTTTGAAACTAAACTAAATGTCCAAGAAATGGAAGTGGCCCTACAGAAATAATGATCTAAAATTCATGAGGGCATGACCAACAGAAAAGGCAAAGCAAAACCAATCGTCAAAGACAAAACCTACAAACATAAGTCATCATCTTAGAAATGCTGAAAAATTTCCTCACTCTAATTTGTTTTTCGAGTCATTTTGCCTAAATTCTCACTACTCTTAAATAAAACTAATCATTTGTTATTTGTGTTTAAGAAGATCCGGTGTTAAGATAGTGAGGTGCTGCATGCCATCATCAATAAAGATCATTCAATGATGTTGTGCCTCGTGACAAAACCAAGTCACATGACTAGTAATGAACATTGTTAGGTTAAATATCTTTGTTGTTGCTATCAAAAAAATCATAACAAAATTATTGCATTCTCTGTAAACAATTGTCAAAGACTGCACCATGGTGAGGTCACAATATGAAAATAATTCTAAAAATCACCCACAAATTAAACAAATAATTTCCTTGGGTGCCAAAACAAAGATTCATCCCTAGACTTGCCACAGTGTGTGTGTGTTGTAGCAGTAGGTGTCCACAAAGATGGAAAGAGATTAAGAAAAAGTAGGAGATGAAATACAGGGTTTTCTGGGAGAAGACAGAGGAAAAGCAATGTCATTTGAACTTTGTTTTAAATTTTAACAGCCTTTTTGCTGGCCTCTAAAAATAATGTAGATATAATTTTTGGAGGGTTTAATGGTCAATGAATATTTTTGCTTATTTAGGATGCTATTTTGTTTTTATTATGGGCACCGTCATTTTGTACTATTTGTGATACACAGCCGCTGAGCTGTTACCAGGTAGGATGACTGGTAGTGTGCAATGTGTGTCATTACCATGACAGTACAATGATGTCCATGGCATACACTTCCTGGTTGGCAGATTTGACAAAAATAATTAAAACTTAGATTTTATGTGTGCTTCTGTTAGATTCCTGGTTAGAAATCACCTTCTGTTTCCTAGCTACAATTTCCGTTTTTCAATCTGGTAAAAGTTTCTTGGTTGTCATTGATTTTTGACACTCTCACTACATTCTTTAATAGACAACTCTGACTTCATTTAATCTCTGACATCTTGGGTATGATCTTTGTTTATTTTGTTTGTTAGCCCCCTTGCCAATTCCACCTTTGGCGGCTAAAAAAAATAAGAAATCTCAAATGTGTTCATAAGATCCCAAGTCTAGGATGGCACCTTCATTTGATGATGTTTTGTATTTTGACAACAGCAACCATGTGAACAGTAACGGACATCATTGCATTAAACAATTCAGTTACAAAAAAGCAAAACAAGCACAAAATGGAGTTGTATGCAATGAAACTCCATTCAAAGATGATGTTCAAATGATGCTATTGTAATAACAATGAAAATAAATAATTACTTGAGAAAGGTCATTAACAAATACAAAAATGAATAAAATGAATTGACAGACGCCACAACTAAGCATTATGTGTGGAAGTGGTTGCTGTTTGTCTGATGTTTTACCAGGGTTTTAAACTTTGTCCTTTCTTCTATTTTCCAATGCTGCTTTGATATGCTGTAAGCAAAGGGATTTTTTTACATTAGAATTGGGCTAACCTTGTGTAAATGCAGAGTGGATGTAAGCACAGTAAATATAATATGAACGTGTAACCAAGGAAAAACAAAATTTTAGTAATTATAATTTGCTTAAGGATGGGGATTCATGTAACAACCTCACCACACTTTTTGACCTGCCCAGTGTTATATTCCTAAGTACTAAATAGTCTTAGTCAACTCGCCAAGGAAGTCCTCCCTAAAAACTAAGAGAAAGACAATACGCTTACTTTTTTCTCATGATCCTGATTGAAATGGCTTCCACTATAAAGCAGAACCAATAAAGTGCCCACAGGACCTACTCAAATTGATGAGATTCTTCAAAGTTTTGAGGTCTCATCATCAGGTGTTTAAATTATACTGATAGGCAAAGAGTGTTGTCTGTCATGTCATGAATCCCATTATTAGAAAGCTGAAAGTTGTTGGTGTGATCATTTCTCATTTACCCAGAATCTCTGAAGCTAAATATGGGTGACTTCCATCATGTAGTCAACTCTCCAAAGCAGTGTTTCTCAACTGATCCACATATAAGGTTATGTATCGCCACTGGTGGGTTGTGAGTTGATATTGCTTTTAGTGAAAGGTTGCTTCTCCAACAATCTGACTTGAATCACCAAGGAAAACCCACCTCTGCTCTGACAATCACAACTCAAATCACCACCAAGGAGAACTCTGGTAGGGTGCAAGCACTAACATAAGAAAAAGTGGGTCACAACACCTAAAAGGTTGAGAAACACTGCTCCAGAAGGCAGATTAGATGCCATTGAGGAATTCAGGGTTGTACGATACTTCCAGTAAGACTTCTTATGTACTGACTGCATCTTCTAATTAGAATTCTCCTTTAGCTCGACAGGATAATGGATGGTCTGATGGAAGTTTACAGGACTTCCTTGATATTATAGTTTTCACTGTAGGGAATATTTGAATTTAATCTTTAATGATCTGAAAATTGTTGTTTAATTCATGATAATTTTACTCTTTCAGTTACCCACTGTTCACTTGTTAGGGGCTTTGCAATGCATAGTTATGGGTTGTGTGGGTGAGATGTTTGAATGGAAGCAATATATCAACTGTTGCATTCACAGCCCCAAGTATCAAAGACAAGATTCTTTTCCATGGACTCCTTTTTATTTATTTGTAGAGCTTTGTTGGTGCTTTAGTCCTTCTGTTTAGTTTGCCACTTATTTAGTCAACAGTAGGGTAAGAAAAATGGATTGGTTGTTTTTTGGGTGTTGTCTTTGTTGGTTAGTTCTAGCAGATTTTATCTCTCCTTATGATTTGTGGGGTTGATTTGAGGTGTGAGAGGGAATTATGTGCTGTATCTCCTGGTGGTTGTTCATTGCTATACAATTGCTCCACTACTGCAATGTTATACATCTGGGTTTTCTCCTCTTAAGTAATTTCTTTAAATATGAACAATCTTTCTGTTACCTCATGGAATATTCTGGGCTTGAATTCCCAAAACCACCATTCGCTGCTTTGACCTTTTGCATTAGTGAATCAGCATCACATTATTACAAGAAACTCACTTACAGGCAAGTTGATGTTAGTTGTTGCCAAAATAGATATTATCAGGTCACTGCCTCTTCATCGGCTTCTACCAAGAAATGAGGAGTATGCATATTTGTTAAGGAAGAGTTTACAGGTGAAGTTTATCACATTAGGAATAAAGAAATTGGAAATTTTCGCTATTTGGAAAGAGTGGGGGAACAGAAACCACTTACACACCCACTCCATACCAAGCCTCTTTCCTACCTAACTTCAAAGTTTGTTAAAGTTATCCTTAATGTAGATGTTTTATTTAGCCAATTTTAATATTTTGTTTTCATTGCAGGGAAATTCGAAAATCTGTTTTCACCTAAGCATGAAGAACCAAACTGGGGTAGGATCATAAATGCTTATTGACCTAAAAGTCCACATTCTCTATAATTTTATTACCTATCAAAAAGTAAACTCTTCTTCAAATTTTTTAACATAATGTCTCAGGTAAAATCAGCTAGCATTCTTCATTTGCTGATAGATTATTCTTTAGTTGTTCATGTAGATTACATGGATCCAGAATCCACAAAAAAATTCTTTAATCTCAACTTTTAGGAAAATGGTGTTCAAACTAAACTAATGACATTTTGTAAATTATTATTAATTAATTTTAGTTGGTTCACATTATAATTTTCATTTCCCTTCTCTGCCTCATTCATTTGGTCAGTTAAGTTTCAAAGATATCAAAGAAATTATTTTCATTTCTTTGTATGCAAAGTTTATTTTCTTCTTTGGACCTATTAGAACTGTCACAAAATATGGTTTTATGTGTTTCCTGACGTGATAAGTCTTTAAAAGCTGAAATATGTCTGCAAGGTAACATTACTTCATGTTCCAGTCTGCATCTTTGAAGAACTGCACACACTTTATGTTTAATATGAATGTAATTGTTTCTGCTCTCAGATTATTACAGAGGCTTTTTAAAAATCAGAACTTGCAAAAACTGGCAAACATCTGCAAGTAATAAATTGTTTTTAAATTCATACCATTGGGCTTATGTGTTACATCCAGTTTGGATCTGGTTAAGCCCTTTAAACCTCTCATCTTGGATTCCCAACAAATCTGCCACTGCACATCCATAAACATTAAGTTCAATTATATGTGCCAGTTTGAATCTTAAGACCACCAAACTTTGCCCAGGACCCATTATGACATACATAATTCAAATTTGCTGTAAAACTGAGTGGAAGATAGGCAACATACCCAAATAGTATACACACTCACTATTCTTAAATAATCATGATTTGGTATTAGATGGTTGTCCAAATACCTACCTGCCCAGATGTTGCATGGTATAAATAAACTGGGTGATCTTCTTGGGGATTCTGGCCTTGAATCATTCCAAAATCTTTAGTCTCATTTTGAATTTCCTTCATCCACCTTTCTCTGTTGTCTGCAGCTTCATTCAGCACACAGGGCCTATGGTGTTTCATTTACTTTTTCTTTACCCTATCATCCTCTTGTCTCTGTTGCTAGCTCATTTTCTCCTCTCAGAAAATCTAAGTAAGTTACAAGGAATGGGTTGGGGTCGGCTATGTAATTTCAGTTTATTACACATATTCATTTCTTCCGGTTCTGACATGTTGATTTCCTTTTGATATTCTTATTTGAAAAGCATTAATAATTAAAGCTGCTGATTACTCACCATTAATGGGTACAATTAACACATTAAAAATTTCTTGGATTGAATTTTTTTCTTGCAATCCCTGAATATTTTAATTTAATTCGGTTAATTTGATCGTGCTTCATACGTCGCAAATGAATCACCATTATGTCTATTAATAGTAGTAGCAGTGGGTTACTGGCGCTTGATCGTTTTCTATGTTATTTCTTAATAATGATCTTCACCCACACACATCAGTAGTGTTACCACCCCCAGGATGACTCAGTATTTGAACATGAAATGCAAACAGTATTGAATCAATAAGAGATGCATTTTGTATCTTATTTGTACACATCTTTTCATGTAAACACAAGCTCTTCAGAGTGCATGGAATAACATTAGAACAATTAAACTCTAAAACACTCATACAAATGGAGTGAATGGCTTTAATTTCTGTGGCGTGTGTCATCACACAATGACAATAAAAAAAAAAGTCACATCATGCAGTATAGTGGAATGTCCTGAACAACACGATATACACTGTGTATACATTACCAATCTAAGTCTGCCTGTAAAAGAGGTACAGAATGTCAGCCCTGTTCCTGCTGATATGTGACCTGAAACAGCACGGTGAAGGTGCTAGCCATGTCTAAACGACTAAAGAGAAGATGACACAGAGTGGAATTACTTGATTCCTTATAGTGCACTTAGACTTCCCCAAGACAGACCTGGTATGTTGTTGTTGTTTAATTACCATTTTTACTCATGTACCATGGGCCCTCATGTAAGACGCACACCCTAATTTTTACAAAGAAAATCGTGAAAATTGTTTTGCCCCATGTATGACGCATGTTGTGATTGTATAGGAAGCATTTAGAGAGGGAGAGCACGCGATTGAGAGTGTGAGAGCACAAGCAAGTGAGAGAGAGAAAGCGCGAAAGCGCGAGCGAGAAAGAGAGATCGCAAGTGCGCGAGCAAGCAAGCGAGAGAGAGAGCGAGCGAACAAGCAAGCCCAAGCAGAAGAACTAAACATTACAGAATTACATTTCCTCGTGTATGACACGCACCTGATTTTCTAATGCTAATTTTTGGGAAATTGTGTGCGTGGTACACGCATAAATACGGTAATTGTATGTTACTTACTAAAGCCTGTATAATAGCTTACATTAGCCTATTTTATACTGTAACCAGTAAAACGAGGTAATAATATGTGCAACCTGAACATGCTAATATTTCCAATAGTTAGATTTATTTTAGAATTCATAAATGATATATTCTATGACATTGTGCAATTTAAAACAACTAATTAAACAGCATATTTAAAAGATTTTTTCAGTCTATCCTTTGCTATTTAAAAGCCTTATCTATACAAGTTTTCAGTCTAATTAATGACTCCAGGTAACAGCTAAGCAGTTGACTCATGTGTGTAACACAGTTAAACACAACTTGAGCTTTAGCAGTGCTAATTATGCAGAAACGCTGACCAGGATTTTATATTTCTGTTCTTTAATGTTTAATTTTTTTTGTGTAATTGTTAGTGTTTTTAAAATAATCTTGATTCATCTGAGGTATGCCCGATCAGTCCAAAGTAAAGTGGATTCATACTGTGCTTACATTTATATATATATATTTAAAATAACACCTTTAAGTTGTTTTTTTATAATTATGCAGTGTGGATCAAAAGCATTGGTCACAGTAGCTTTAGGAAGCTGTTAACCTATTTGAGTGAATGAAAAAGAGAATGACATACAGACAGACAGTATGTACCATAGCTGGAATATTAGTGAGGGAGTGCTGGAGTCATGCTTATTAGTTTTAAATCTGTCATGGTCTAATTTATTAAAACAGAAAAATCCCACTGCCTTTTCAAGGCAAAAAATACTTTCTTTATTGTCACTTTTATCCTATTATGGAATAAATTTGGAAATAAAAACATATGATTCATTTCTGATTTGAAAGCACGATGGTATGACCAATCAGCTGTGAACTGCATTCTTTTTAACTTGTAGTATAACACATTTGAATGGGGGAGTTATAAATTATAACAACATATATTGCTTTTTGATGGAGTTGTCTATCCAAACATCTGTCCATTTTCAAACCAGCTGATCCAGTTTAGGGTTGTGAGGAATAGGCAGGAACCAACCTTGTTGGGGTCTGTCGCTTGCAAGCATGCTCATAGTAGATAATTTAAACAGAATGTCTTAGGGTTTGGGATGTGAGAAGAAAACTGGAGTGTCCAGTGCTAGCTACAGTTGTAGCAAAAAAAAAAACTGAGATGAGTTTGACACCAAGTTACAGTCTTTGTGCCTGTGGCTAGTCTACACTGGTCATGAAATGAAATGCTCTAAAACTTTCACATTGGCCAGACATTTGTGTGGCTCAGCTCTTAATGCTTTGATGCACGAGGCAGTCTAATGTTACAACTTGTAATAAATTAACAGAAGACGTGCAATCAACAAGGCTGCTAAACAGCGTATTTTATTGTTAGTTAGTTGAAAGTTCATGCAATACATATTTGAATGGAACCGGAGCAAATGGGACTCTGTCTTCATCTAAGGGTAACTGCTGCAGTTGAGGTCAGTCCTATTCAATGCACAATTCTGGATTAGTACACATATGCACGCTATAGTAAGTGTGATCATTTATTTGAGGCACCCTAAAGACAACAAAGACTTTTTTTACAAGAGTTCTAACTTACAGATTACTATAAAACTGACCAGTTTGATTTCTTTAAGGCAGCATAAAGTTGGACAAATATAAAAAAGAAGAGATTCAGAAACGTAAAGAATCAGTAGTTTGTCCCATTTCAGCCTGAATGACTTGTGCTTGTCCATTTAATTTTACACTTCAGGAGGTGTTATTGACCAGCTAATGTTTCCTGCATGTGTTGATGCAAACATAAATCTTATAACAGCAAATGTCACAAAGAAACTAGTGAGTGAGAAATCTTGATATTCACTAATTTATATGCTACTTTAAATGTGCTGATGTTTAAGTTTCAATTTTCAGTGTTGATTTTAAGCAATATTTACTCTTCAGTTGCAGACCAGTGACCCAAATGCCAGTGAATACATTTGGTATGTAGTGTCACAGAGGACACTGATTGGCTGACATCCCAGTTGGGATGGATGGTTCCTTACCTGTTTGGGTAACCTTTATAATGGTTGGGATGAGGGAAGCAGCCTCCCGGGGCTATGTGCTCCCCCCGTGTGATGGGTGGCAGCATCCTTTTGGTGGATCTTACATGCGTACACCTGCAGGGCTGCATTAGAAGTGGTACTCCAAATGGATGCCTTGCTGGGTTTCTTGGTAGCTAACAGGGGGAGCTGCAGGAAGGAGCATTTTTGTTAAAATAGAGGTTCTACTTGGCCTGGAAGTGCATTCTAGATGCACTGTGGTCCGGTATAAAGGTGTGGTAGCCCTGATAGACTGCTCCCATAAACCTGAATGTTGATAGTTATGTCAGAAGATGAGCTGGCCAATTAGGACACAAACAATTGCGAGTAAGGTGCAAACGTGCATTGTGCTTTTTATTAACAAAGTGTTCAACAAAAAAGAGTGCAAAAATAAGTTGATACATCAGCAAAAACAATGACACTAGTGGAGATTAAAATCCTTTAAATAAGTTAATCCAAAACAGTCACAACCTTCTCTTTTCCTTCTCTTCTCTGCTTATCCTTAGAGGTCTTCTAAGCCAGAGAAGACTTCCTCTAACAAGTACAATCAACCTTTTTAAACTGGCTTGTGTCATTGCCACCATCCCTCAGCATCTGCATGGACCCCAAGCTCTGCTCTTTTCCCCCGTTGCCATCTCTCGTGGCCGTCAGTGGGAGCACACTCAGAGTGGTTGGTCACTCCTTCTCTTTGATTGCTCAGCAAGAGTGATGCAACCCCTTGAACGCTGTCCACTCCCTCATCTTGGGGCCACAATGCACTTTAGAGTATTAATGAGTGAATAGGGCAGACGGCATGCATCTACACATGAACACGTACTCCGCCAATCCCTCCATCAACAACCCAAAGCCTCTCACCTACGCTTGTTATACGTATCTGTGCTAGCCCCAAGTGTTTTAACTAAAAACTAGCACAATACTTTGGACCCCTATTTCATCTTGCCACAAAACCAAGCCACTCCACCTCAACTGGGCAAGCTGGAGTTGGGTGTGGAGAAAGGACAAAGTTTGTCTGGGAGGAGTGGAGGAGGAGGAAAAGAAAGAGAAGAGGCAAGGAAATAATTGTATTAAGTTCTAAAAGCTGGAAAGAGGAGTCTGTTTAAAAGTACACTGCTCCAAAAAATTTAAGGAACATTTAACCATCACAGCCTAACACCAAGTAGGTGAAGCTTCAGGGATATCAGTCTGTCCATTTTAGGAAGCATAAGCAATTGTGAATCTACTTCACCTGGTTTGGTGGAAATGAAAGCATGAATTTGTTCTCAGTTGAGACAGTTGCTCGCTCCTTATCCTTCTTGAATGATTCTTCTCCAGTTTTGCGTTTTGCTAGTGTCCTTGTCACTACTGGCAGCATAAGGCAGTACCTGCTGCCGATCTAGTTTGAACAGGTAGTCCAGCTCCTTCAGGATGGCACATCCATACATGCTGTTGCAAGAAGGCTTGCTGTTTCTCCCAGCACAGCCTCAAGAGCATTGAGGAGATACAAGGAGACAGACCGTTACACAAGGAGAGTTGGAGAGGGCCATAGAAGGCATCAATCCAGCAATAGTCCGGTTTCTGGTACCTTTTGCGAGGAGCAACACGAGGACACTACCAGAGTCCTACAGAATTTCCTCCAGCCGGCTACTGGTGTGCATATTTCTGCCCAAACACAAAGAAACAGACTCTTTGAGGGTGGCATGAGGGCTCAATGTGGGACCTGTGCTCACAGCCCATAACCGTGCTCCCATTCTCTTCACAGATGAGAGCAAGTTCACACTGAGCACATGTGACAGACATGAGAGTCTGTCATGCTGTGGTAAACATTATGCAGCCTGTACCATCATCCTGCATGACCAGTTTGGCAGTGGATCAGTGATGGTCTTGGGAGGCATTTACTTGGAGGATTACACAGAGCTCCACATGGTAGGCAACGGTACTCTGACTGCTGATAAAATCCTCAGAGCAATTGCAGTAGGTCCTGGGTTCCCACTGGTTCAGGACAATGCTTGGCCTCATGTGGTCAGAGTATGTAGGTAGTTCCTGGATGACAAAGGCATTGGTGCCATTGACTGGCTCGCACATCCCCTTCTCGTGTAATGGCCCGTCTCCTGTTATCTCCTCCATGCTCTTGAGACCTTCGTGCGATGACATGTATGGATGTGCCTTCCTGGAGGAGCTGGACTACCTGTGCAAACTAAATTGGCTGCAGGTACCGCCTCATGCTATCAGTTCTAACAAGGAACTAGAGAAGAATCAGTCAGGAAAGATAAGGAGAGAGCAATTCTCTGTGGCCACCACCTGCAAAACCATTCGATTTTTGGGGGCTGTCTTGTTGTTGCCTCTCCAGTGTATCTGTTGTCTCTTTCATTTGCACCAAAGCAGGTGAACTTGATTCACACTTGCTTATACTTCCACTCTGGACAGATTGATTTCCCTAAAGCTTAATTGACTTGGTGTTAGACTGTGATAATTAAGTTTTCCCTTATTTTTTTGAGCAGTATATTTCTTTAATATAAAAATGTTTATTTGGAACCTGGGACAGTTGTTGCAAAGTTGTGTCCTGGGTTTGGGGTTCTGATATGACCCCTACAGGTCACAGTAGACAAGATAAATAAGGTAGTCCATGATGATTCTTCATAAATCCCAAACTGAACCTCCCCCCAAGCCTTTAAAAACCCCCACAAACCAATACAATTTGTTTAATTGGGAAAGATCCCCAAACTGGCACTATGCATAATACAATTGATATAAATATAAACTTTTCACTAATTCTGCTCTTTGATTATAATGGATGCAGACTGATCTGTACATTCTTGGGTGGTGGTGCTTCTGTGTTGGCAGGACAGTCAGTTAACCTGACCACCCACTTTGGAACAGGCCCACCCAAAAAACAGAAGTAGAGAGTAGGTGAAGAGAAGGAAGGGTCACTGTTCTCATCTGGGTAATCGACTTCCTGGTTGAGCATTCTCCAAATCACCCCCATTTCAAGTCAGTACCCATAAGTCATATGGCAAGGTACTATTTTAAAACAGCATCTATTAACAGCTTATGAAGGCATTATGCCTTACATCAGACATAAATACTGACAATGGCGTTAGAGTAGGACTGTGTTAATGTGCATCTGCCAAGGAAAAAAAATGTTAAAGGTTATTTCCATGCCAAAAAGGCTTCATCAGAAGAAGAAGAGCAGGTGGTATATATAGGAGGGGAAGGTGAGAGGAAGGCCAGGGAAGATGAAATGAGAAAAGGTGAGAGTAGGTGAGAAAAACGTGCCATTTGAGAAGATGAAGGGAGACATTAAAATGTTAGTCAGCCATTAAGAACTGGAGAAATATGTGGTCCCAGGGTGAGAATGAGCTTAGCGTATTCAGTTTTTCTTTGAAAAGTGTCTTTGACGCACTGTAAAAGAACACAGACAGAGAGATCAGAGTTTCTATGGTCAAGGGTTGTGAAGTATTCTAGGCTTTGTAAGATCTTTTATCTTAAAGATTGGAGGCCAGATTTGGTCCTTGAAATGCTCTGTTAGTCATCTCCCTCTTTCACCTATGTACTGTAGATGGCTGGACACTTCCTGCTAGAAATGCAATAGATAAGATTTTTAGACAGGCAAGTCTAATATTGCTTAATATTTGGGTGTTAAGATGGACTCTCAACTCACTTTTGACACCCACATTAAACATCTCTGTAAGTTACCTTTTTACCATCTCAGGAACGTTGCTAAAATTCGTCCAAAACACTTACCCTGGCAGATGCAGAGAGGCTTGTTCATGCCTTTGTCTCCACCAGGCTGGATTACTGTAATGCGCTCCTCATTGGGATTCCTGGCAAGAGTATCTAGAGACTCCAGTACATTCAGAACAGCGCTGCCAGGATCCTGATGAGGGTGCGAAAGCATAGCCACATCACTCCTATATAGAAACCCCTTCACTGGCTTCCTGTACCACTTAGAATAGAGTACAAGGTTTCCCTCCTTAGCCATCAGTGCATCTATGGATCTGCTCCCCTGTATTTACAGGAACTCCTTATCCCTCATAGTTCCTCACGCACCCTCCGCTCTGTGCATACTAACATTCTTCAAGTTCCCAGAACTAAGCTTAGCAGTATGGGTGATAGGGCCTTTTCTTTCGGTGGCGCCGATGCTGTGGAATTCTCTCCCTGATTGCCTGAGAGCCCCACAGCCAACTGATGCGAAACCTAAAAACTTATCTTTTTAGAAAGACATTTTGTTAAATTATTTCTATAGATTATCTTGTTTGTTAATTTATTCTAATTTTGTAATAAAATTTAATATTATTATTATTAATATTGAAATTAACAGAGCAATCCAGTACCAGGGTAATGTTAATGACAGTTGTGAATTATTATATTCACATGCATAAGGATTTGAAAATTGAAATTGTCACGTGTCATACATGTGCTTCTGAAGATTGCCTTCAGGGCTAACATAAAGTATGTGTTACCAACCTGGGATGGGGGGGGCGCTGTTGCTAACAGTCTTGTTTGCCTTTTCCCCTCGAGGGTAACAGAGCCAAAAAAGCCCCGCTCTTCTGGTCTGTCCAGTATAAAGGAGAGTCGCTCTCAGGAAGTTACGTCTCACATTGGACCTGACTAACCACAAGGAATGTCACCCTGATGCCTCATACTTTTAAAGCTGCTGACTTTTGCAGTGCCACCAAGCGCTTATTTTTTTTAAAGATTTGCTTCTTTTTTGGTGTCAATGAATTAAATGGGGTTTTGGCCAGGTGGAACCCCAGGTATTTTTGGCCCTGCCTTGCGTCATCCCTTGCACAATTACATAAGACACTTGTGAAGAGTGCAAACAAAACATAAAAGCTCATCTCCTTCTGACCTTTGGCAAGCATCCAAAGGACAGTTGCTGCTATACTGAACATGAAAATAAAAGGACCAAGAAAATTGTTGGTCTAAAAGTAAAGCTTTAGAGATCTGATTTCATGCTTGAAACTCTGCAACTAAGTTTTAACTCTAGCGTTCCATCAAGAACACATTAGTGAGTGGTGTGCTTCTTTTTGCTTTCCTTTGAATACTATATATCATTTCATTGTTAAGGTGATGTCATGAAATTGCAATTGTGTGCACTGGATTCATTTGGACGTCACCAGTTTTTGATTCTTTGTATAGGTGCCACAAATTTGTATGACACTATGATGCTGCACGGTGGCAACACATGTGACTTTTTGACATTACGGTGACCTTGATATATAAGATGGCATTGGCCAACCATTTGGGCTTTAAGGCTATTTTTATGAGGATTCGAAAGCAAAAAAAAACTTAAAAAGACTTTTCTGGTTTATCATTGTAGTTTTGTTTTAATGCATTTCTTTGTTTAGCAATTTGGCTTTGGTACTGTTTAAAACTATTCTGCGTAACAGACCCCAGCTTCAAGTAAGAATGTTCTTTTCATTTATCTCTAAAAGAAACTGCTTGCACATCACTGCCACTCTTAAAAATTCCATATTGTCAGATTACATTTACTCGGTCCAATTCAAACATAACACACTCTTTATTTATTGCTCTCTCTGTTTTTCCTTACTTTTTATTATCTTTCCTTTATTTTAAGTATTTTCTAATTTGCCTGAAGAGTTACCAAAAGTTAGGACCCCACTTCTACAGGTATTAGCAGTAGCACAAGGTGCAGATGTTTCCAATTTTCTTAAGTTATTTCATGAGTGGCTTCTTTACACACCCATAAGGTTTTTCCAGAAATTGGTGGTGGAAGTTGAAAGGGCAGGTGCATCCAAAGCAGAAGCTGGAACCTTCTGTAACCCTTCCATTGAGGCAGACATTATACTTGACTTGAAGATGGCCATAAATTAAAACAAGACAGAAGGCTGATAATGGGGTAAAGGCAAACATAACACTGTTATAAACTGCTCGAAAAATTTAAAGGAACACTTTGAAAACACATCAGATCGCAATGGGAAAAAAACCCATGCTGGATATCTATACTGATATGGTCTGGGTAATGTATTTGGAAATGAAAATTATCAACCAACAGAGGACTTATTTCAAAGACACCATGAAAATCAAAGTGGAAAAATGATGCAACAGGCTAGTCCATTTTGCCGAAATTTCATTGCAGCAACTCCAAATCACACTCTGTAGTTTGTTTGGCCCACACACACTTGTATGCCTGCCTGACAACGTCAGGGGTGCATGCTCCTAATGAGACAATGGATGGTGTCCTGGGGGATCTCCTCCCAGATCTGGACCAGGGCATCACTGAGCTCCTGGATAGTCTGAAGTGCAACCTGGCAGCATCAGATGAACAGAAACATAATGCTGCAGAGGTGTTCTATTGGATTTAGGTTAGGCGAGAGTGAGGGCCAGTCAGTGGTATCAATTCCTTCATCCTCCAGGAACTGCCTACATAATCTCGCCCCATAAGGCTGGGCATTGTCGTGCACCAGGAGGAACCCAGGACCCACTTCACCAGCATAGGGTCTGACAATGGGTCCAAGGATTTCATCCTAATACCTAATGACAGTCAAGGTGCCATTGTCTAGCCTGTAGAGGTCTGTGTGTCCCTCTATGGATATGCCTCCCCAGGCCATCACTGACCCACCACCAATCCGGTCATGCTGAACGATGTTACAGGCAGCATAACCTTCTCCACGGTTTCTCCAGTCCCTTTCACATTTGTCACATGTGCTCAGGGTGAACCTGCTGTCATCTGTGAAAAGCACAGGGCACCAGTGGTGGACCTTCCAATTATGGCATTCTATGGCAAATGTCAATGGAGCTCCACGGTGCCGGGCAGAGAGCATAGGGCCCACTAGAGGATGTCGGGCCCTCAGACCACCCTCATGAAGTCTGTTTCTGATTGTTTTGTCAGAGACACCAGTGGCCTGCTGGAGGTCATTTTGTAGGGCTCTGTCAGTGCTCATCCTGTTCCTCCTTGCTCAAAGGAGCAGATACCAGTCCTGCTGATGTGTTAAGAACCTTCTACGGCCCTGTCCAGCTCTCCTAGAGTAACTGCCTGTCTCCTGGAATCTCCACCATGCCCTTAAGACTGTGCTGGGAGACACAGCAAACCTTCTGGCAAAGGCATGTATTGATGTGCCATCCTGGAGAAGTTGGACTACCTGTGCAACCTCTGTAAGGTTCAGGTATCGCCTCATGCTACCAGTAGTGAGCAGTATATTTTAGAAGGATAGTTTAAATACAAAGGTATCATACAGTAGGTAATGTGTTTGAACTATATTTTTGAATGATTTTATATTAACGCTTTGTTCACTTTTTATTCTCCTTTCGTGACATGATCATGATGCTGTTTTTTTATTTTGCCACACAGAATCGTTAGTGTATTCATATCTGATGTCATCTTAAGGGTTTTGGTGATGGTAGTTAGATGCCAGACCAGACCCTTCTCTTCTCCTCCCTCTTCAGAACAGAAAATTAAAATCTTTAACGTCACTTCCATGTCTGTCCGTCTGGACCCTCCCTCTCCTGCCTCTTGAACTCATAACCCAGAAATCTCCCATCTTGAGTCGTTTCTGTTATCAGCTAGTGTATGTGAAGACATTTTCGCATTTGTTGTATGTTTTTATTTTGCTTTAATCCTTTTAATTAGTTGAGGTCAAATCTCCACTTTCTACACCAAGTAGTCTGGTGGTCCGGGGTGATTCCATACTTCATTAACACCAACATAGATGGAGAGGCTGTCAATCTTCTATTCCGCAGAATGAGGAGAGGAGAAGGCATTACTATACAGTGCCAACCTCTGCTCAGGCTGGTAATTCCAATCACCAAAGCATTTAAGCTGCCTCCCATGAGCACACACGTGACATGGGCAAGAGCTCATACTGTATATAAGGCATGCAGTGTCAAATAAAGGTGTTTGAACTCATCCAAATCTCTTTGTAAAAGGAACAAACAAAATAATGATTTTGAATTTCTGATTTCAATGTCTGTTTTTTGCATTAAATAAAATGGCAGGACTGAAAAGGCAGGAGTAAACAAGCCAGGCAGGAACCAGAAAAGTTCAAAAATGTTAGTTAAAAATGAGCTGGAGTCAAAAGCCAGAATTCGAAATTAAATTAGAACACCAAAATAAATCACCAGTTAAAATTTGTGGGTCATATGCAGGCATGGATTTCATGACTTTCAAAGACTGCAATAACTATTCAAGGACATTGTTCTGTTAGTGCACTGGCAGATAAACTTTTGGAATGTGATCAGAAGATGCATGTAGGGAAGTAAAAAGGGACTAAGAACAAAAGGAAATGGAAGCAAAAACAAGAGAAAAGATTTGAGGTTGAGAGAACAAGCAAGAGGACAAAATCAAAAGTAACATCAGGTTTTGAAACCTGGCAATCTTTTCATCTCCACACATCGATTAAGCACAGGTCACAATCACGGAGGCAACTCTCCTAGAAATGCAAGGAAGCGGATCTAACTGATGGGACTACAAAATGGCGGCAATTGAGAACTTAAAATGGTGTCCAAGATGTTGTAAAACAAAACCCAACATCTGAATCAGAATCATTACAAAATATAAGCAAAGACTCCTCCACCTAAATAACTCCTGATCATGACTTCTGAGCTTTGTTTTGAATTGAGAAACTTGAATGAAGTAGGTGGTGCAACACCATCTTTAAATCGTCTCTAGAGCATGATGCCGCATGTTGACAACCTGGACATTACGTAACCATGATGCCACACTGTTGTTGCCATCAGGAGAAACACAAGTTTGCAGCGACCGTGACCAAAATAAGAAAAATAAATTGGTGGTCTCAAATGCGATAAGCATAACCACAAACTAGTTTCATTTTTTTTGCGTGGAAAATATCAGAGAATCACTCATTCCTTTGTGACTACAGGTTTCAGCTAAAGAAACATCCTTAATAAAAGGATAGGTATCTGTCTGTTTCTACGTCTGGTTCATAGGGCTCTGCCAGTCAAAAAGATGTTCACAAACATTTTTGGGACGGCTTCGCTATTAGCTAAACAAACAGGCTTAACAGGATGAATGGTCTCCTGCCATTTGTCATATTTCTTGTTTCTTATTTTTATAAAGTGCATTGCATCCCAATAGATGGCACATCAGAAACATTACCACTGCTTTTACGAATCCCAAAATAGAAAGAGGTTCACACAGGACACTAGAAGAATCTTTATTAAGGGCCAGTTTGGCAATCTGCACTTGTTGTACAATATCTTTTGTCACGCATGCGCGAGTAGGAGATCGCGGACGGATCTTAAAACACATCGAAGGATGTTCGCCGGCGGGGAATGGCGGGGTACTAACCTTGTTTCTTTGTTTTCCAGACCCAAAGACACTCCGCCATAAGACCTGCCCGCAGTACGTTTACTTCCGCCCTCCCTCCGCCATCTTTGATGACGTCATTTTCTCCCATCATCCATCACTCCTTCCCAGCATTCCTGCACTTCCGGCTCCTCCCATATAAAAATGGCCGCGGCGCCTATTATGGCGTCGCGCATGAATTGTTTATGTTTAACCGAACTGTTTGTTTTTTGAAAGACTGGAGTGTCGACAATATAAGGGGCCGGAAAACCCCAAACCTTTTTGTTGTCTCCTATTGAATTTGTTACACTTTGTACATAAAAAGTTCAAATGTCACTACTCTTTCATAAGGTTAGTTAATTACTAGCTGTGCAACCCATCTAAGATGGGTTGAAATTTAAATATTCAACATAGATATCAATGTTAATGTTTGCAGTGCACTATGTAATGTATATGTCTCTGTTATATGCCATTTGGTATGGGATTTGAAAAAGCAATATTAATGTCTGTGATGTGCCATCTGTTGGAATGACAAAAGTTTGGATGCACCATCTGTTGGAATAATAGAGGCATAGCACTAGATGGACATATACAGTAGATAGACACACAGACAAGTATCCTTTTATTAAGGTGGTTGGCTCTGAGTCAGCATGACTATCATGAAACTGAAACCAAAAGGATCAGTTTGATGTTTTTGCTTTGAAAACAGTGAGAAATAATTAGGTTAAATCTGCTGAAGAAAAGTTACCATCTAGCCTGTTCAGTGTTTTAGCTGTCTGTAAGGATAATGGGTATTTATTGTGATTGTACTGATTAGAAATGAAGTTTATTGGATTTACAGAAAGTGTGCAATAATTGTTCAAACAAAATCAGGCAGGTGCATAAATTTGGGCACCACAAAAAAGAAATGAAATCAATATTTAGTAGATCCGCCTTTTGCAGAAATTACAGCCTCTAAACGCTTCCTGTAGGTTCCAATGTGAGTCTGGATTGTGGTTGAAGGTATTTTGGACCATTCCTCTTTACAAAACATCTCTAGTTCATTCAGGTTTGATGGCTTCCGAGCATGGACAGCTCTCTTTAACTCACACCACAGATTTTCAATTATATTCAGGTCTGGGGACTGAGATGGCCATTCCAGAACGTTGTACTTGTTCCTCTGCATGAATGCCTTAGTGGATTTTGAGCAGTGCTTTGGGTCGTTGTCTTGTTGAAAGATCCAGCCCTGGCGCAGCTTCAGCTTTGTCACTGATTCCTGGACATTGGTCTCCAGAATCTGCTGATACTGAGTGGAATCCATGCGTCCCTCAACTTTGACAAGATTCCCAGTCCCTGCACTGGCCACACAGCCCCACAGCATGATGGAACCACCACCATATTTTACTGTAGGTAGCAGGTGTTTTTCTTGGAATGCTGTGTTCTTTTTCCTCCATGCATAACGCCCCTTGTTATGCCCAAATAACTCAATTTTAGTTTCATCAGTCCACAGCACCTTATTCCAAAATGAAGCTGGCTTGTCCAAATGTGCTTGAGCAGACCTCAAGCGGCTCTGTTTGTGCTTCCTCTGCATCACTCTCTCATACAGCATCTCCTTGTGTAAAGTGCGCCGAATGGTTGAACGATGCACAGTGACTCCATCTGCTGCAAGATGATGTTGTAGGTCTTTGGTGCTGGTCTGTGGGTTGACTCTGACTGTTCTCACCATTCGCCGCTTCTGTCTATCCAAATCTTTCTTGGTCTGCCACTTGAGCCTTAACTTGAACTGAGCCTGTGGTCTTCCATTTCCTCAATATGTTCCTAACTGTGGAAACAGACAGCTTAAATCTCTGGGACAGCTTTCTGTATCCTTCCCCTAAACCATGATGGTGAACAATCTTTGTCTTCAGGTCATTTGAGAGTTGTTTTGTGACCCCCATGTTGCTACTCTTCAGAGAAAATTAAAGGAGGAGGAAACTTACAATTAACCCTCTTAAATACTCTTTCTCATTATAGGATTCACCTGTGTATGTAGGTCAGGGGTCACTGAGCTTACCAAGCCAATTTGAGTTCCAATAATTAGTTCTAAAAGTTTTGGAATCAATAAAATGACAACGGTGCCCAAATTTATGCACCTGCCTGATTTTGTTTGAACAATTATTGCACACTTTCTGTAAATCCAATAAACTTCATTTCACTTCTCAAATATCACTGTGTGTGTCTCCTATATGATATATTTAACTGACATTTTTATCGTAACAACCAACGATTTATACAGGAAAATAATGACTATTAACAAGGTTGCCCAAACTTTTGCATCCCACTGTATATATATATATATATATATATATATATATATATATATATATATATATATATATATATATATATATATATATAAAGAGAGAGAGAGAGAGATGTATATTTTTAACAAAATAATACCAGCACCAATAAAAAAGTAAGGGTGTAATCAACGTGTTCTCTAGATTTTCTTGCACTCATTTTCCAATGACCTTAGTTTAAGAGCAAAAAGAAGAGTCAATGAAATGATCTGGTGATCATAGGTCCTATATGAGAGTAGGAGAAGTGTCCTTTTCGTAAATATATGACCATTGTTGTGGATGTGCTAGTAAATTGGCAAATCTGAGAAATGATTAAGAACAAAACAGAAAAAAATAAGTAGTAATTTACAAAAGACTGGGAGTTGATGGGCTTTCTTTATGGAGAAGGCAATGGAACAGTCAAAGGGCAGACAGAGGTCAGTGCCCGTTAGTCAAAAAAATACCTTAATGTTAAAGTAACAATGACAGACAAAAAGCTTACTCAAAAAACAAACATAAAACACAAAACAAAGGCCCTGGACTGGAATCTTTTCCCTATAAATAAATCAAAAACACTAAAATATGTTTTTTTGAATTGTCTAAACCTTAAAGCAAGAACTCGTGTTGTACGACATTACCATTTTGTACGATGGCAGTGCAAGGACATCACGTGCTATGCTGCCAGCTGCTATGAACAATACAGCCCTCCCAATAAGCAAAATGCATAAAATACAAAAAAAAGGCAACAGCAAAAATGTAACGTTAGTAAATGAAAATAAATAAACAGTGCCTAATTATCATCAAAACAATAAAACATAAAGGTGATAGCCTAATGTGTTTGTAATTTCCATAATTATTTTTATAAACATAAGGGAAACATAAAGGTATAGTAGGTAAGATATTCTGGTGAGCTGACTGATCACTGTAGATTTGTTTTGGTGCGTCTATGTGTATAGGGCTGAGTTACTGCATGTCATGTTACAGCATGCAGTCAACTAAGGGTAGGTTCACGAAAATGTCTCATTGTTTTTTAGTGTCATCATACTCTAGCACCAAGTTATGATTTTCTGGTTTTGATCATCGTTCCATTTTGATCTCAACTCTCATTTTTCCCTCTGCTTTTAAAATCTGATTATCGGCCTGTCTCCTGGCTCTTGACCTGTGCTGTTCCCTTTTGACCACATCTGCTCAGTGTTCAGATCATCACCTAGTCTTTCTTCAGCTGACAGTAATCCCTGGGCACTCCCTGTGTCCATAACAAGTTTAACCTGTGATACAATTTATTGTAGCAGCATGGTGGTGGAATAAAACTGCTATCACATTGACTGCCAAATTCTGGCCTCAGATGAAGATCCAAGCACTGTCTCTGAACAATGTGCTCATTCTCCCTGTGTCTATGTTGGTTTGTGTCTAAATGTCTAAGTGCTCTGGTTTTCCTCCCACAGTTTACCTGGCCTTAGGTGAGTGAATGTGAGTGTACATTCAAATATGTTCAGGGTTGATTTCTGACATACAGCTAACAACATGATTTGCCTGTCCTGGCAACACTGGTAATGTCTGTTAATGGTTGATAAATGCATGGAAGGATCAATGATATAATTCACATTCTCCAAAGGTAATGTGATGCAAATGTTCTTCTTTTTGGGGTAACGGAAAATTCTCCAAGTTGAAGATCAACTGAATTGCGGTCCTCACAAAATCTGTCGAGGCTGCAGGCATAGGTTGCTATAGTGGTTCAGCAAATGCAGCAAATGAAGTCTCATTATAATAATAATAATAAGTTTTATTTATGTAGCACCTTTCATACACTCAAGGAGACTTTACAATTCGATATACACATTAACAAGACAGTAGAAATTACATACACGAAAAAGAATAATATTCATTGAAAAGATGTGTTTTTAACAGAAGTTTGAAATTAATAATAGATTTTTCCTGGTGAAGGCTGAGATGGAGAGAATTCCAAATTTTAGGGGCTATCACTCTGAAAGCCCTGCCACCCATAGTTACCAACCTGTATTTAGGTACAGTGAGTACATTAGCGCTTTTGCTTTTTTTTTTAAACTGACCACAAGAATGAGACATCCAAAATCCAAGCAAGAAACTATTTGGTATGGAGTGCTGGGAGATGTGGGTGAATGCTGCGACTGTCCCTGCAGAGCTTGTAAGCCTGGCACAGTGCACTACTTTAGAAATGCACGTACATGATCAGTGAGACATCAGCTATGTCTACTACAGCGAGTCCGTAGCTTTCATTCCCACATTATTGAGCCTGAAACAGGAAAAAATGACAGACAGAATTTCCTTGTGATCAAACGCTGTTGAGCTTTGCATTAACACTGCCTGATACGATCTACGCTCCGTGCAAAATAATTGAATGTTCTGAAAATGAGCACTATTTCTAGGTATTTCCTCTCTTTTTAAGCTTGACCCAGATTAGCTAATTAAAGAGGAAAAAACAGGAAATTTGAAATCTATAGCTGTAATTAATTGGTCTGCCAGGAGTTAAACCTGTCAATTGATGTCAAGCAATGGGCTACTTTTCATAATTCAACACTTACTGTTTTTTTTTTCTTGTTTTACTGCATATTATTCTCTTCCAGAAACAAAAAATGTATGCTGGGAAACGGTCAGATATTGCACTCCAAAGATTTTGCAGGGCTGTTCACATTGCCTCTTTGTATGCCCGTCTTTTTTTAAATCTTTTCTTATGGGGCAAAGATCTCGAAACGTCTTTGGGCTGTTAACCATTTCATGAATAAATTCAGACTGAACCTTGTGTGTCATTCCAAAATCAGGCACTATATCTTTTCATCCCATACTGAGATTTGATCAGTGGCTAAGTTGGGGCGACAAAGGACGGAGGAAAACTCTTAGTGCCAGAGTGTGCATTGCATCTGAAATCTACTATTGTTCCAATTTGTAACTTTAAATGGAAATTTACAACGTGTCAGGCCTTGAAGGCTAATGATGTTTATACAGACATACCACAAAGCTGGAGTAGCCCTAACATTCCCTGCACTGTGCAGAAAGAGGAGGAGTGACCGGCACCCACCCCCCAGACTCTGCAACCTGTACTTGACCCCAAGCAGCCTGGCTCTGTACTGAGCTCAGTCCGCCGCTCTGGAGCCAAAGCACTGATACCAGCCAGTGACTGATGCGTTCTCCAGTCCAAAATACACTTCTTGACAACACCCACCCTCGGCCAGACCAGGACAGGAAAAATAAGAACCTTCCCAATGTTCGCACTATGGCATTTTTCCACCCAAGCTTTTTTACTTTTTTTTCACTGCTGTTTAGAAGCACTCTCAAAGAACAAGCTAAAGAATTATAAGCCATTCATACCTTGGACAGATCCGCTCAGTAACTCTCCGTTTTTGGGTGACAGTAACTTTTTATTTTTAAACCTGTAAATAAGCATCTTTCTTCTGCTCACCAGGCCATGTAAGTAACAGTAAATTCCTAGTAAAGACTTTTGTCGTGAACTTCCATCCACTGCAGAGTCGTGGCTTTCTTTCTTTTTTTCTTTCATTATATATTTGCTGTTACATACCATTCTAACTACTGCAAGAGTAATATCTAGGCAAGAGAAAAGAAAGAATACATTTTATGAAATTCAACAGTGACAAGAGATGATTGAGAACAAAGAAGAAGAAGAAGACATTACATTTATATAGCGCTTTTCCCTCTACTCAAAGTACTCAACATGTTCAATGAGGAGCCACTTCAAACACACCCATGTGCAGCATCCACCTGGACGATGTGAAGGCAGCCATTTTTGTGCCAGTATGTTCACCACACATGAGCTATTACTGTAGGTGGTGAAGTGGTGAGAGAGTGACAATTAGAGACAAGGAGTGTTTATGGGGCACAAAGGCTACACCATGGTGGACAATTTATCCTGGACATCGGTAAGCAATCCTACACTTTATGAAAGTTGCTCATGAAACTTTTATGACCACTGAGAGTCAGCACCTCAGTTTCAAGTCTCATCTGGAGGATGGAGCTATTTTAACACAGCACAGTGTCCCCGTCACTGCATTGGGGTATTGGGATCCACACACAGACCACAGGGTAAGGGCCTCAACATCTCCTCCAGTGGCAACCCAAGCTTTTCAAGATGGCCTCCCATCCAAGTACTTGACGAGCCTGAATGAGCTTAGCTTCAGGTGAATGACCTATTTTGATGTGAGTGTGGTATGGCTCCAGGCAAAGGACCACATGGGGGCAGTATACCAAATGCTTATGTACCAAAAGTAGTGTTAAATGGTAGATTAAAGAAGATGAGCTAAGAGCCTAAAATAGATAGATAGATAGATAGATAGATAGATAGATAGATAGATAGATAGATAGATAGATAGATAGATAGATACTTTATTAATCCCAAGGAGAAATTCACATAATCTAGCAGCAGCATACTGATACAAAAAACAATATTAAATTAAATAGTAATAAAAAAGCATGTAAAAGCAGACAATAACTTTGAGTAATGTTAGCATTTACTCCGCCGGGTGGAACTGATGAGTCGCATAGTGTTGGGGAGGAATGATCTCCTCAGTCTGTCAGTGGAGCAGGACAGTGACAAAAGTCTGTCACTGAAGCTACTCCTCTGCCTGGAGATGACACTGTTCAGTGGATGCAGTGGATTCTTCATGATTGACAGGAGTTTGCTTAATGCCCGTCGCTCTGCCACAGATGTTAAACTGTCCAACTTTACTCCTAAAATAGAGCCTGCCTTCTTAACAAGTTTGTCCAGGCGTGAGGCGTCTTTCATCTTTATGCTGCCACCCCAGCACACCACTACGTAGAAAAGGGCACTCGCCACAACCGTCTGGTAGAACATCTGCAGCATCTTATTGCAGATGTTGAAGGATGCCAACCTTCTAAGAAAGTATAGTCGGCTCTGACCTTTCTTACACAGAGCATCAGTATTCGCAGTCCAGTCTAATTTGTCATCCAGCTGCACTCCCAGATATTTATAGGTCTGCACCCTCTGCACACAGTCACCTCTGATGATCACAGGGTCCATGAGGGGCCTGGGCCTCTTAAAATCCACCACCACCTCCTTGGTCTTGCTGGTGTTAAGGTGTAAGTGGTTTGAGTCGCACCATTTAACAAAGTCTTTGATTAGCTTCCTGTACTCCTCCTCCTGCCCACTCCTGATGCAGCCCATAATAGCAGTGTCATCCGTGAACGTTTGCACGTGGCAGGACTCCGAGTCCTATTGGAAGTCTATAGGCTAAACAGGACTGGAGAAAGTACAGTCCCCTGCGGCGCTCCTGTGTTGCTGACCACAATGTCAGACCTGCAGTTCCCAAGACGCACATATTCAGGTCTGTCTGTAAGACAGTCCACGATCCATACCACCAGGTGTGAGTCTACTCCCATCTCAGTCAGCTTGTCTCTAAGGAGCAGAGGTTAGATGGCGCTGAAGGCGCTAGAGAAATCCAAAAACATAACTCTTACAGCACCACTGCCTCTGTCCAAGTGGACAGCATATAGATGATGGCATCCTCCATCTCTTCATTTTCTGGGAATTCCCAGGTGATAGTGCCACAGTACATATGGCTCAGTAAAATCATGCTGTTAAACGTTTATTGTTGGAGTGTGATGGGAGAAACCATAACACAGTCAAAAAATAGGAAAGGAGCGACAGGTCCTCTACAAAGCAGCCTGCAAGGACTTTCTAAGCCTCATGACCCCACAAGGCCAAAGCAGGTCCTACCATAAGCCTGTTTTTAGGAGCCCTAACAAAAGTTATCAAAAGAAACAACAAAATAACAAGAGGAGCAAAACAGGGAAAGTGATTAGTTGAACAATGTAAAGTAATAAACTACAACTACGAGCAATAGGAGCCACATATTTATGAAATACAGAGAAAAAGATGACCAAGAGGGCATCAAGCAGTTCCAAAAGAAACTCAGAAAAGCCTGATGAAAACTAGTTGTATTCTAGGCCCTTTTATAGACTGTGGTTGAGTAAGGCACAGCAGGAGCCAACAGGTAATTATTGGGGCACCAGCCCTCTTGGCCTTGTTTAATTCAGCCACGAATAACAACAAAAAGGCCCGCTATGCATGCCACTAGAAACAATAACAGAAACTGTTGAAACAAAGAAGGCTGTTTGGCGGTGATAATGTCGTCTTTTAAGTGATAGGGAGCTCCATTCTAAAATGTAGCATCTTCACAACCTATCGCCTCCTTCCAGCTTTAAAGGTAGGAGACCAGAAGGGGCGGAGCCAATTGCCCTCATTTGGGTGTCTTCTCAGTGCTGCTGGGAGAAGTCGTTTAGCACTAGTGTCTCCTCACAACCCGGGGTGGTAGTACCTGCTCAAGATGAGCTTGGAGGACGACCCACAGACATACATCCATGACAAGATGCTATTTGTAATATTATACACCTCCTTGTGTTCCAGGACACAATGAAATGCATGTGCTCTCATGTACGCAGCACGCGCAAACCTAAATAATCACTTCAGGGATGTCACAGTGGCATTTGAAGCTAGGAGTTGTTGGCATCAGAGGTAACCTACAAAACTCGATCTCAAGTGGATTGATTGTCAGGAGACAAAGAATACAGACATGAGGGGAATTCTCCATGTGGGGTGAGGACATCGGTGGGATCCCTCAAGGGTCTGTCTTTGGATCTCTATTTTTTTCTGATTTATGTTAGTGGCATTGATTACAGTATAGTTATTAAACTTGTGAAATTATATCAACATTGAAGAAATAGCAGATACCAAGGGGGCAGAAAAATTAATTCATAAAGGCATGGACAAATACTTGGAGAATGCAATGTAATGTAAAGTGCTACACGAGGGCAAAGTGAATGTCATTTATAACTTCATGATGGGAGACAATGCCATACAGGAAGCAACCGCTGAAAAAGATTTAGAAGTTTATGTTGACACAACATTCTCTTCATCCAAACAACATGCAGAAGCTGTTGAATAGGCAAATAAAATGTTAGGTTATATTATAAAAACTGTTGATTGTAAACTGGAACATTATACTTGGACTATGTAATGCACTAGTGAGACCACATCTGGAGTATACTGTGTGCAGTTCTGGTCTCTACACCACAAAAATGACATACCGTATATCTTCCAATAGTAGCCCCGGCGTTTATTCAAAAAATTATTCAGATGGCCCGGCGTTTAAAAGAGACCGGCGGTTGTTGGAGACCGGCTATTATTCGCCTCGCAGATGGAATGGTAATGGGTAAACGGGGTTCATTTGGCAGTAAAATATGGTACGGTACCGTAGTTGTGGTCACAAAATGTAGGCAACAACACAGGATGAACATTTCAGGATTTAATGAAATTATCAGTACAGCAGTACGGCCTTATTAAAGCAGTATACAGTACGGTACTACCATAAGCATGAAAAACAGGTACGATAGACGTCAACTTTCTTGCCAATGATGCCACCAGCACTGGCCTGCACCAGTCCGAATTTCGCACAAAAGTGCTCATCAGCCCGACAAGTCCCCTGCGGCACATAAGGAAATGCAATAAGCTCCAAACTCATGCATATACGTATACATTACGACATGAGACTGGATAAGATACAATAAAGTACAGTACTTACCATCTACTCGTCGTCTGAATAGATAATGATTTCTTCGTTATTTGTGAGTTCTTCATCTTCCTCTTCTTGTGATGGCAATACAGGTACTCCCATTGCTTGTTGTCGCGCAGTAATCAGTTTAATCAGGATTAACGTGTAGAAGATGGCATTTTCATGTTCTTCCCGCCACCTCTGCCCTCCCTGTGGGGTTATGATTGACGTGGAGACGAAAGGGCAAAATGTACACAAAGAAATTTCTTTTTGACTTTCTCGCTTCCTCGATAGCATCCGACGACAAAACATTTTTGACATGAAAAGGTACTTACCGTATGATTCACTGCAGGAGGGCGGTAGCCCAGGTGGTACGAAAAGAGGATTAGCGTACGAAAAAGGCGGTGGGTCATTGGAGATCGGCGTTTACTACAGACTGGCGCTTAAAGGAGACTGGCTACTATTAGAGACCGGCGTCTATTTGTCGCGACATCTCTTCAAACCCGGTGTTTATTGGAAACGGGCGTCAATAAGAAGCCGGCCACTACTAGAAGATATATACGGTAGTTACGCTTGAAGTTGTGTAGAGGAAAGCAACCATGTGCATCCGAGGACTTAACGACATGTCCTATTCTGACAGACTGATGGAATTAAATCTGTTAGCTGAGGAGACTGTGGTGACCTGATCCAGGTCTTCAAAATCCTGAAAAGGCATTGAAGCTGTAGATCCAGCAGAAATTTTTCAACTAAATGGTGATTAATGTACACAAGGACACCCATGGAAATGAAGGGGAAGTGCATTTAATAGTGAGGCCATAAAACACTACATTGGGCAAAGGGTTGTGGGAATCTGCAAAAAAACTATTGAAGCAGAAACCTTGAGAACCTTTATAAGTATCTGGATGAGATATTGGGACAGCTTAGCTATTAGTTAAACAAACGAGCTCGATATCAGATTTCTTATGTTCTTATGAAAAATTTGGCAAAGCATCAGTTTCAAAAGAAAAGTTTTGTGCATTTTATTATTTTTGTATTTTGCATGGTTTCTGTGTGTTATTTGAAAGTAATTGTTTTAACAATGTTTGATTTTTTTCATAAAAATGATTACAGCATTCCACAGATATTTTGGAAGCCATTTGTGCCACCATGTTTTGTTGTATTCTGATGGTCGCAGGGATATTGTGTAATTGTCACTAGAATCGTTGCCATTACATGACAAACATTTATCACGTTTTGGCTGTTTGAGATGGCGACCTGGCATTTCTAGTTTTCGAAAAATGAAAAAATGTAAGTCTTTCTGTGTGCTCATGCTTTTTTGGTTAGGCTGCTGGTCTAATGTTTTTTATTAAATGATTTTTCATTTCAATCTGCGTGTTTGTTTCTCGCTTGGTCAATGAACACTTGCTATATATCATTTGCTGGGATTTTGCTAGCTACCTTAAATATTTTTCAACTTTCTCATCCAAGTTGACAACCAAAAAACCCAAAGGTTCAGTGTGTTTTCTCGTCTATCATTAACAGTAAGTAAAAATGATCACAAAACACAGTGATGAAGTCTCACAGGTGTGGACTGGAAAGCAGCCAGCAATGGAATAGGTCAGTCGATGGAAAGATAGGTGTCCTGGTTACCTGGACTTTTAAAATCAGAGCCTGCAGTCAGCGCATCTATAAAGCAGTGACCTACAGAAGAGGAAATAACTGGACCCCTGCCTTAGTAAGCTTGAAAGGGGGTGACAGAGAGGAATAGTTGACTGTTCACTGGTATCTAGCAGAGTGGGTAGCACATATGAAACAACGATGAGCGAAAATAGCTTAAAAACTAGACTGGATTCAACACCACCATACCCTTGCCTCTTCGGTTGTAAAGATTTTTTAAAACTCCATCCTAGTTCATGCAAAATTTCTCCTCACTCTGATCACATCATTCCTTTTTTTTCCGTATTTACAAATATGAAACTCAACAACAGTGCTCACTTGACAGCGCTACATGCAACATAAACATATGCTAAGTGCTGGATTACGGATCAGAAACCTGTACATTTCAAACAAATAATGTTTTGATTTGTTTATAAACTTGAATTTATTTATTTTTTTTCTTAAAACAAAGTTACAGTGCCAAAGACAGCAAAAACATTTGGGCAAATAAATGACAACATACCAGAAAGGATTATAAAGGAATGAAATGTGTTACAATTTTAGCCTAATGTGACTTTTTTGGGAGAAAAATACTTCAAAGGTTACTTTCGGTGAAAATGTAAATCATTTTCAGTAAAACAGAAATCTAAGGCAACCAATGTTGTTCAGTATATCAGTAGTATTCCAGTGCTACAGGATTGTAATAACAATGAAAGTTTATCATAATTTGTTAATTATCTCTTGAGTTAATGTGCCATAAACACACACAGACATCAACGCTGTAATTGTATTAAAGGAATGTCATGGCTGTTGGTGGATCCAAAGATGATGCTGTTCATCCATTTTTCCATTGGGAAGGAAGAGCTTGTGTTAAGAAGTTGTTGATATCAGTGACAATGAGGGTGTGCAATCCTCGATGACTTCACTTCCAGTTGGGACTCTATAAGGCAAGCTGAAGACTGCAGGAAGATGTACCACTTTGGATGGACCCTTGGCGGAAGCAGGAGTGGGGGGCGGTTGAGTCAACCTTTGTCGGGACCTCACCTCTGACCTTGCTGTCATGGGTGGCCATACCCAGGAGTATACGACTCCTTACGACATCACTCAGGGAATCATTGATCACGCAAACTACTCCGCTACATTAAGCTGTTGTCTCAGTGGAAGTGATAATGGAATACTCCACCCAAAAATTATAATCTTTTTATATTGTAACATCTCAGTACACTTGATCAGCTGCCTTTAGTAGATGCTAGTCAACGTTGCAGAGCTGGAGACAGTATTGCAAGGGATGGCTGGTGAGCGTGGAAATAATGACATGCAGATATCCTGAGGGGTTGAAACCTCCAGAGGAGACAGTTTTAAAAGGAATGAGCAGCACAGAACAAAGAAGAATGAAGTTCGTCAGAGTAGACATGTCGTAAAGAGATGGAAGACGGCGGGACTCTCGGATGGAGATAACCACGGAAGGCAGGTGTGCTTCAAGGGAGAACATCACAGTGGTTATGCAAGGCATTTGTGATTTGCTCCGAGGCTTAAACGTAGGAGCTTCTGTGTGTGTAACCTTCCTCCTCCTTATGGAGGGTAGTAAGTCACTGTAAATAGTTCTCTGCTTGTTCCGATTTTACAATGTTTAGACTGCAAAAACCATTCAGTTTTATCAATTTCTAATAAGTTTAAATGTTGTGTTCATTTTCCTTAACCCAGTATGGTGGTTCAGCGTAATGTGTTACATACCCGTATGGTTTGTGCTCAAATTCTTTAATGCAAAATAAGAGAAAATGGTTATAAGGTAATAGAAGCCAATGGTGTACAACAGCAAACAATGTGAAAAATGACCATGGAGAAAAGAAAAAAAATTCTCACGCTACTAGTGTTATATAATCCACTTCTCCACTGGGCAGTCATATGCCCAAAAAGTGTAGAACGCACGCATTTTAAAATAAAATATTATTAATGGTTACTCCCAGAAAAATCAGTTTACACCATAAGCAGACTTTTGTGAATGAAATTTGAATTGCGGGTTCTTATATACACAGGCGTGTGCCTTAATTAATCATGTCCAATCAAATCAGACCCATCTCAAAGATAATTAAAGCAAACAGGATGTACCTGATTGCGATTTGGAGTACCACAGCTAAAGGACTGAATACTTGTGTTTATATTTTTAATAAAGTTACAAACTTTTCTTAAAACATGTTTTGACCCTTATGGATTATTGAGTGTAGCCCGATGGGCAACAATGGCAAATTTATTATTTGAAATAAAATCTGCAACACAATAAAGTGTGCAGAAAGTGAAAGGCTCTGAATCCTTTCGGTATGTCCTGTAGTAGCATACTTCTTATTTTTTGGCCTGCTATTTTTCCCTTTTTGTTATCCATTTCCTGGTTCGTGTCTTGAAAACGTCTTTGTGATTTAAGTACATTGGGATCAAATAGTCCTCTGCTTCACTGTTTTTCCAACAGATTTACCTTTCCCTGCTCCCTTATTTGGAATGACACTTTTATGAATGTGTTTTGACCCCAAAAAATCAAGATATACAGTATGTGAATGACAAAGTCCCAGGAAATTTCTGGGATAGGATTTAGCAAGTGCTTTGTGTGAAGGAGGCTTTGAATGGAGTGTAATGTAGGATGAGAAAAAGAAAATAAATGGAGACAAAATTTGCAGTACAGAGAAAAGACCATGGAATGGGCAAGTACAGCATTTAAATCTATGACATTTTTTTTTTCTTAACCAAGTCTCAAATATGGAAAATGGTGAGAGAAAGAATAAAAGCTTACCTCAGGTTTAATGTCATGCCAGCCATTTCGTTTGCAGGATTCTATTCTGAGCTTTGTTGCATCACTGCCTGATCACTCCTCTCCAGCATACTCCCCTGGTAGTGCCTGGCACAGCCCCATCGATTGGGTGGTCCCACAAATAATTATCTCTAAAACATATTTTTTAGAGTTTGTCTATATTTCACAGAAATTGTCTTATTTTGCTCAGATTTCAATAATAAGAGAGTGATGTTACATTTTATACATGGAAACAACAAAAATAATCTTTCTTGAGCCTTTATGGCATCAAATGTAAACACATCTTTTATTATCTGCAGCAAAAGAGACTGTAAATTAAGCAAGAGGTGATAATCCATGGAAAAGATAAATGATTGAGCGTGAGAAAGATATCAAAGGGAAATGATTAAAAAACACTCCTAAAAATAGTATCTAATTCATAGAGGAAAGAGGAAAGCTTTTAGGTTGTTGCTCTTTATTTTAAGAGTGCTTCATAATTGGTCCTTCCTTTTATGTCGTGCAGCTTAGCATAAAGGTTTACAAGCATATTTTTATTGCTTACAACAATATCATAAACAACAAAACTAAATAAACTGAGTGTACATGTCATTAGTTTGGAGCCATCAACTAGGGTGATAAATGCAATGGAGGGATCAGCAGAGTTTAATAGCTTTTTTAATTTTTACTGTTAAAGTAGCTGATATCAACGACCTAAAAGAGGCGCTCTACAGTAACTGCCTACTCTCAATATGATGATTTTTCTATACTTGTTAATAAGATCTACTCGACACACTTACTGTAAAATGTGTTTTTTTTTTATTCTGGGAGCTTTTCCTTTCTTACTTTTGTTTCTGAAACTGTGCATAGAAACTGCATTCTTTTATGTTTATGTATTGTGAACGCTGGCCCGGACACACACAGGCGGACATCGTAAGTTCACCCAACACACGTTTATTAACAATATATTTACAACTAGTGCACTCCCCAGTGCCTCCAGCACCGTTCCCCCAATGTCCAGGGCACAAAGTCAAATTGCCTCTCTGGCCGCCTCCAATCCTCTCTCCAGCTCCGCCTCTCTTCCACCCGACTTCCGCCAATGACTGGAGGGAGGCGGCCCCTTAAATAGGAACCCCTGGAGCATGAGAGGACTGCCACCCTGGTCTGTATGGGGGTCATGGGATCAGAGCTTAAAAGCTCAACCCTGTTGGGCCCGTGGCCATCGCCAGGGGGCACCTGGAGTATTGCGGAGCCCTGGATTGCAGCACTTCCATCACACCAAGAAGTGCCACCAGAAGATCATCACGGAGCACCTGGAGCACATCCGGGGCATTATAAAAGGGGCCGCCTCATTACATTGGATGAGCCGGAGTCAGGAGGTAGAGGACAGAGCTTGAGACTGGAGCACTGAGGGTGGCAGTATAGAAAAGAGTAATGGAAGGAGGAAGAAAAGGACTGACCTATCGTTGTGGTGATTAGTGTACCGTGTGTGCTGTGCCTAAGAAAAGAACTGCAAATAAACACGAGTGTTTGTGGACATCAGGTGTCATGACTGTCTTTCACTGTGCTAAATAGATTGCAACATGTATTCTGTAGCTAGAATTTTAAAATATGCTAAATCTTGGGAACATATAACCACCTCACTGATTTCCTTGTACTGGCTGCCAGTTAAATATCAGAGCTCTTACAAGATTTTCTTGTTAACATTTCAAGGTCTTTAAGGCAACGTTCCTATCTACATTGTTACAATACTATATTGCTAGTCATAATTTATGGTCGTCCAATGTTAAATTTCTTGTTGTCCCGCAGACTGGGTGATCGAGCTTTTTGTTCTACAGCACCCAGATTATCGAATTCCCTGCCTCTTTATCTTAGACAGTATTTGTCATTTTTAAAATCAATCAAAAGACATATAACTTTAAACAAACTTTTATGTGCTCAGTGTACTTTGTAATTTTGACTGTCCTATGTATCTGTTTTTTTGTTCCCCTGATATTTGGCTTTGTGCTCTTGCTTCTCTATCTCAGTGATCTGTATTTTTATGATTGGGTTGGTTCTAACTCCTGGAATTCACCTCTGTCTGACTATGTGTTTCTCATGGTCTCTTTTCTTTTCTTTTCTGGACAAAAAGGTTGGTCAAAAGTAAATGCATGACCACAGAAATGAATCAGGTATCTTTCAGTTAAAGAAATCATAGGTTGTAACTTGCGGAAAAAAGATTCTAATATTACCACAGACCTATATGAAAATATGTTTGCGGTAGCAAACCGCACGTGATATCTTTCCCTAAGAAGTGAAATTAATTTGCTTAGGGAGGGGAAGAAAACACTACAAGTAGTTAAATGTGCAAAAGAAATTAAAGTCAAGGGCAGTAGAAGGGAGCCAAATTCATGTGGAGATATGAATATGACAGCTATTAACTCGATTAGTATTAGAAAAGTGAGCCTAGGCAACCAAGATTTCTGTAAAGAGTTATTTTTGTTTCTACAGTTCTTAACAATGTACATTTGTTGGCACTTACTGATTGCAGGGCTGCGGAAAATTTTATAACAACAGCTTATTTATTGTATAGCCCAACATCAGAACATCACACAAGGAATGCCCCAATGGGCATTAATAAGCCCTGTTTTTTTGACAGACCCCCAAGCCTTGATTCCCTAAAAAAAAAAAACATATTGGAAAAGAAAATGGAAGAAATCTTGGGAAAGGCAGTTCAGAGAGAGAGAGAGAGAGAGAGAGGGAGAGACCCACTTCCAGGCAGGTTGGCCTTGTAATACACAAAATAGAGAGCACAAGTAATCCTCTATCTTGGCCACCTCAGAAATACAGTACAATAGTACAAACTGTTTTGTTTCTTCACAGCATTCCTTATTACCAAGTGCAGGCACAGAGTGCTGCAATAGCTCTCAAAGTAAGACGCAATAACAGATTATACCAGTCACTAAATACAGAACTACCACATATAAGTGTACAGATTGTTCAAATGCATTAACAACAAAGTAGAAGCTAATAACATAAATGAAAAACAACATTTGTCCATCACTTAATTGTTGAACAACTGCCAGATTGTAGAAAAGGAGTCAGAGACAGTCAAACTCCTGGAGACCTCAGCCGCCTCTCTCCTATTGGCCATTTTACAGCTAAGTCAGTGCTGGGCCAGCCAATCTGATAAAAGGACCCTTCTACCCGATGATTCTAATGCTCCTTTACCCAAGATGACTTTTCCATGGCAATACAGCAGTGGCACTAAGTGCCAAATGAGGATATTGAGAAGTGAAACAGAATTGAGAAGGGTTAGTAACAGTTTATACATATCATAATACTTATATTTTAGTACTGATGACTAACAACAGAGATGCAGTCTGCACAGTTAATCAGCAGCTTTAGTCAGGGTATGCTAAACTGAAGTAGTGGGTCTTCAGCCAGGATTTAAAAGCTGAGACTGAAAAGGCACGTCTTATTGTAGGGCCACAGCTTCAGGACCCTGTAACTAAAAGCTCCAACTCCAATTGTTATTTTATTAATCCTTGGATTGATAAAAAATAGATTTGGGTTTTAACTCACTGATCGTTTAGCATAATTGAGGTCTTTTTCCATGTAAATTAATTTGCAAATCTCTACTCTGTTGCACTTAACCTTTACAGTCACTGGTATACTTATTTTCACTTACCTTTAAACCTTTGTTGCTTGACTCCCTTCTCCATATTGTATTATGGAAGGACTGAAATGGCCATTACAATGTTACCTTTATATAGCTTGTGGTTTTGCTCAGTGTTTCTACCAGACATCATGATATCATTAAATTCTATTATCATACCAGCATTGCTCTTTGCTCATTAGGTTATCCCTTTACAGCGTACTACCACTGGACTCTCAAAAACTTGCATTTGCACCACTGTAGTCAGTTGAGCGAATAAACAAGTCCATCAGCTCAATGAATAATCAGGCTTCTGAATGTAAGAGTGTCTCCTCTTCACAGCAGATTTTCCCCATTTGATCCTTTCTGCATTCTCACCATATAGACTGTTGCCTTTCATATTAAGGCATTTCTCACGCCTCCCATCCTGCACATGTTCATGGCCCTCATGTAGTCAGGTTCTCCTAATTGTGGATCCCCACCAGACTCCCGCAGCTCAAACTCAGGTCTATACCCCACGTGGAGCATCAAAACAGCCATTTCTAGCCAAAGAAAAACACCATCAGCTGAAGTGGCTCATGGGCTTCTGATTTCAAGGGTGTCTCTTCTTTGTAGAGAGCTGATTACTTTTGATATAAATATTTTTATATAGTATTGAAAAGCTATCTGAGTTTTCATCAAGACTAATCAGTATATCCTCTGCAATTGATATGGGTGCAAAACTTGGGTAAGTTTCTCATAACAAAATTTCTAATTTGTATATAGGAAAAGAAGTGCATAGTTGGGAAGATATATTTGGAGCATAATTGCTAATAAGATGCAAATATATTGTCTATATAACAATCTTTGAGTGTCTTAATTCCTAGCAGTTTCCATGTGCTAAGATTGATATGTGGTCTGTGGCATAGAACAGGTTTGTAAATAAATAATCGAGTCCCAAGATCATGCAGGCTCAGAACGGGTGCAGGTGAGCACATGACGGCTCTGCTCAGGGGTTCAATGTAGTGCTTGGCTGATCGCACACTCACGTGCAAATGGATCAGTCAGGTGCTGCATTCACACCTTGGAGTGGGCAGAGGGGTGGAGGGGAGGACCTTGCATGGCAGAGATCTTGGGGAGGGGTAGAAAATAAATTATAGCAAAACCAGCGACATAAAGAGAAATGGAGGTTTAAGGGGAAAGAAGAAAGGAAGAAATGACGGAGACGGCAGGATGATAAAAACCTTGTGTGGTGGAGTGGAGGCAGAGCCCCAAGGAGAATCGTATGGCAGGTGCTCAAAGGAACTTAAGGAGTGGCAGTGGGAGTTGGAGAAGTGAGACTCAGTGCTGCACCATGCCAGGGGCCTCAGATGGCAGCAGGAACCTGAGCCTGGATTTTGAAGGTTGGCTGTGCCTGTCAGTAGTAGGAAGTCTCCTTGTGCTGTGGGATCCGAAGATGGTAAACCAGGGAGGCATCAGGGTTTGGGCGTTTTTGGAGAACAGTTTCCTGCCGTGACTTTTAAACCTAATTTTTTTATGGACTTATTTACAGCATTTTAACCTCCACATGGGCACTGTGTTTTTTTTTATGGATTATTTATTTATTATAGACGATGCATCGCACTATTTGCACTTTGATGTTTTCTTTGAATTGTAATAAAAGCACTTGACACTTTTTCACCTACTCCTTGCTCTAAATGTGTGTGTCCTCTTTTGCACAACTCATCTCGGCTCATGACTATCGACATTTCTGGGTTGAAGAGACTCCCAGATGTGATAAAGGAGCATGGAGCCGGCCCAGACTTTTGCAAAGGTTAAGAATATTTTCTTTCCTTTGAAATCACTTTGTGTATCTTCATGAGGAGCATCATTAGATTCCAAAGTAGATGTCCACCATGTTAATAATATTCTTTTCATTTTGAAAAGCTGAAAAAATTGTGCCAAGCTATAAGTTTCATACATGAAATACTTCCAAAGTTGTATCTTACATAGTAAAAAAAGCCTGAGCCCAGGAATATGCTGTATAAGGTAGTGAGACTTGATAGAGTGTGTGCCGTAAGGGAAACTTCTCGTGTGTGTTTGTCTCACTTGTTCTTAAGTTGACTTTCTGCACCACTGCTTGAAAGGAAATAAGAATTTGGGCGTTTGTCTTTGTTTTTTTTTCTAATCATGCTCAAGGTTCCTGCCTCTGGGAGGGTGCAAATGTAAATCACATTCATCACACCCCTCCCAGCTATGCCTACTCATGGTTTCAGCTCACTCATCCTGAGTCATTTGGCCAGCTAACCTTGTTTTGTCAGCATGCTCTGAAAAGACTGTAAAGTAAGAAGTCATAGTGACCAAAGTGGAAAGTATGCTGCCTGCACTGTCATCATCATAAAACAGAAAAAATAACCATTTTTCACTGAAAGAATGGCCAAGGATAAACACTCTCATCATGGCACTTATTATGGTAATTTGTTTCAAGCGCTTTAAATAACTGTTGAAATCTGTGAAATAAGCATTTTTGTAGCCTTTGAATTGGCCAATTCAATTTTCAAGCAAAATTATGTATCCAAGAATGTCAAGTTCAGTGCAAGTGTGACTTGATTTGTGTTTTTATGTCACGTATAAGGGTTAAGGTTGGAGCTGCAATTGCAAGAGTTGCAAAGCAAGAATCATTTTATGAACTTGCAATCTATTTCCTCCAGTAAGAAAGGTTGGCAGGAAGGAGAAGGATTGGCGATAGCCTAACAACAAGGTGTCACACTGCAAGAGTTGTTTAGTAAGTAAAAATAAAATGATTAATAACTCCAGAAATAATTATTTAAAAATAAAACACACCTTGTGCTACGTTCTCATATAGTCACCTATGGCAGCAAAACTATCTGTAAAAATAATAGTAGCCACAAAAGGAAATTGTTAACAGTTTATGTAAAATACTACAGGACCTCATTTTCACTTTGTTTTAGGTTCATATAATATATAATGTAATGAGTGATCCTTTTTTGAGGTTTTAGTGTCCCAGAGGACATTTTAGAGTATACTGTATTTATAATTCCAAGCTCTTCTGTTGAATTACTTATTGAAATGTATTTGTATATTTAAGATCCTTACCTATGGATCCCTAGTAACCGATAAATACTTCGACAAGTGTGATGTATGTGCATGTGAGTAGGAGCAGTACAGTCAAGGGGACGTTGTACAAAGCAGTGACCAAAGTTGGCAGCCTCCAAGAGCACACTCCCACACAAATCTGCAAGGACAGAAACTTGACGGTAGAGTTAAGTTCTCAATGCAGATAAAAGGAATTCAGTTCCACTTTTTGATTCAAATCTCCAATTGAATCTTTCAAATTAATTCTGCAAGTATTTTTAAATCCAATTCAAGTGTGTGCAAAATGTGACCCACACAGGAAAAATGAACAAAATCAAATGCATCAGACAGATGCAACCTGGTAGTCCAACATGAATGCCAACAGCATGCTGGCTACTGCACTACTTAGCACTAGTTTCAATGTAGGACATCTGGGAATTAATCAACTGAAAATGGCAAGGAAGAGCAAAGAAAACAAAAAAACTAAAAAATCATAGCTGATGCTTTGAGTGCAGTTTTCACTGCTGTATCCATATGAGGATACCTGTGAATGTAGGAAAGTGGTGAGTACTGGTTGGAGTGACATAGGGAGGGTTTATAAGTGCAAGGCAGTGGTTTGACAATTTCAAAATGTCAGGGGTGGGTTTGATTACTTATGTGGAAGTACTTTCACAAGATTCTCTCCGGAAAATGCATACTCACAGTGTTCCACTACCATCAGAAACCACTCATCACTTGAACGCTGGTGACACAAGCCCCAAATGCTTATTAAGGTTGCCACTTTACTTTCTATCCTTTGGCACGCTAGGTTGGTATAGTCGCCCAAGTTGATTTTAAAGACAGAAATTTCATGATTGTTGCACAAACGATGAAGTACATTTGGTTGGGCAGTGTGAAGTTTCACAGAATTTCATTTAAAGCATTCAAATGCAGATTACATTCAAGTCTAATTTGTCTGAGTTAGTCTGACATTTCTAACATGCTCTGTAACTATAGACATACTGGACCCTATTCCTTCACATCTTCTCGAGTCCATCTCTTCTTCCTTGATGCTCTACATTTCTTATCTTTGTAACACCTCACTAACATCTGGTATCTTCAACATCTCTCAACCCATTTTCACTAAAAATACTGTCCTGTCACTTTTCTGCCATTCCTGATCTAGACTATAGAATGCATACTCCACAAAGAACTCTCCTGTTATCTTTTTGACAACAACCTACTAGATCCTCTTCAGTCTAGTTTCTGCAAAGGTCACTTTGCTGAGACTGCACTGCTTTCAGATGCTACAACCCACAGGTTTCAGCCCAGACCTCCAGCTATCCATCTCAGCATTCTCATTATGGATGAATGCTTATCACCTTAAACTTAACCTATCAAAGTAAAATATCTTGTATATGCCATCTAATTTTCCTTCCTCAGATTTGTTTCTAAGCATTGCTCTTGAAGATGTCACCCTTTCACTGGCATGACTTTGGGCTCATTGTTTTCATTAATTGAATTTATTTGTTCAGTAACCCAATCGTGTTGTTTCTTTCTTCCTAATAGTCATAGCAGTCAACCCTTCCTTACTAATTATGCCATGCAACCCCTCGTTCAGGCACTGGTTCTCTCTTGGGCTGGACTATTACAACTCGCTCCTGGTGGGGCTTCCCTCAGATGCTATCCAACCTTTCCAGTCCTTCCTGAAGGCAGTTGCCCAACTGGCGTTCTCTGTTCCTCGTTTCACTGATACTACTTCTCTGCTTTGGTCTTTTCATTGGCTTATTGTTGCTTGTAAGGATCCAGTTCAAATGTCTCATCTTAACTTACGGTTCTCTGAATGGTTGTGCTCCATCTCCAGTCTTTGGTCTCTTCACAGTCCCTTCCAAAAGTCTTTACTGACTCTGTCTGCCTGTGGACCATCCCTCCTCTTGCCAGATGTGCCAAGACTTTGCTCCAAAGCTGTGGAATGATCTCCCTTTGGCTCTTCAAATTGCACCCAATTTACTCATGTTTAGGCTTCTTTTGAAAATGCAACTGGTCATTAAATATTTTAGAACTGCTTAGTGTCTTTCTACAGGATAGCTGCTGTTGTACAGATGACAAGTTCAGGTGTTTGTGTTAGTCTAGTTGAAGGTATAATTATTTAGTAATACAACTCCCTCTTGCTCATTTTTACCTTGTTCTCTGCCTTTTCTGACCCTAATCCTAACCCTAATCATTCTCATTTGTATTATAAATTGTTTTGTAAGTTGTCTGCTAAATAAATAATAATAATTTAGTACCACATGCAATAGTGTTCTAAATCCATTCTGAAAAGTTTTGTTTCAAAGTCAAAGTCAAAGTGAACTTTATTGTCATCTCAACCATATACAAGTATACAGACAGACGAAATTGCGAAGCTCAGGATCCACAGCGTAACAACATGAAGTGTAAATAATAAATTAAAAATAGTGCATGTTCCATGTGCATGTTTGTTGCTCACACTTTTGGAAAAGGTTTGGGTCTGTGTGACATATGAGTGAAAAAGCTGGAATTGTGCTGCAGTGTGAATGTACTTGCATACTCCAAAACTCTTTCCTTTGGTGGCACAGAAGTAAAGAATGGATGGAGGGGAATGAGCAGTAAATTAACAGAAGGAACCCTATTTGATAGGTTAAAGCAAAGAGGTCCTGAACATCAGATTAGGACCCTTGCTACTTCAGATGGAATACCGTTGGCCTTTAAAAAAGCTTAGAGTCAATAAATGGAGCTCCAAGGAGACAGCACCAGGACTTTCAGTGGACATTACTGATGAACAAGTGATAGATGCAATATGCTGTCACAGGTAGGTCGATAAAAGCAACTGTGGTTCAGTGACCATAGCAAGTTAAGTTTGGGACATCTTTGACTGGTGAGAAAATGACAGAGAAATACAGAGTAAAAGTACCCAGTATTGGGTTTGGGGTTTCATTATATGTGTTTTAAATATTTTATACTCTTAGCTTATGGGCTGTAATTAGGGTCCATGCACATATGAATCCTGAATCCCCCATTGTAATTATTATGTTGTGTCTCCGTTTTCCCTCCTGTCACAGCTTTCTTCATCACCTCATGAGGAAGCAGTCTGGAGCATGAGAAAGAAAAAAAATAAAAAACAAGGAATTCTAAATGTCTCGGTGATGTGCTCCTTTTTCTCTTTAGGAAAAAACCAGAAGTATTACAATTGAGTCACATCCTGAATAGATTGAAAATATGCTCAGAAAGAATGTATTCTTCCCAGCTGAGCATTCCCACAGAGTCAAGATCTCCTTAAATTTACTATTTTCAATACAAATTTTATGGTTAAAATATTTAAACACTACTTCATATTTACATTTAATTGATTATAACAGTAGACTCCAAAAGTACCCAGTTTCAAAGTAATCAGTCCATCGTTCTGCTTGTATTGCCCATTGACCTTTCCCATGTATTGCGGATGCTTTCATTCTGTATACTTCATTCTCAGGTCTCACTAACTGTTAGAAATGAATCATTGATTTACTTTGCTTGATATCATGGCTTGATAGAAACAATTATCAAGCATCTGACCACTCAGTCAAGCACTTTAATGTACAACCTGGCATGCATTATAAATCTTAAGCGTGTGGCACTTGGTTGTACTTTACCCACCCTACTAGTGAACTTGTAGGCAGAGTGGTGGCTCTGAGGCAAAGGATCTGTGCTGACAATTGGAATGTTGCCGGTTCAAATACCAGAAGTGATTCCACTCCATTGGGCCCTTGACCAAGGCCCTTAATCTGCAATTGCTTCATCCTGGGTATGATGTTAAACTGCATCCACCCCTGCAAGCAGGTCCTCCTACTTTCAATGAAAATTCAGGGGTTGGTAGCAGGACTGGCATTCCTGCCACCGTAAAAAAACCTCACACTGCTCCATTCTATTTGAGCCAGTGTATCTATACTAATAAAAGGCAAAGCCCTCACTGACTAACTGACTGACTGACTTACTGACTGACTCACTGACTCACTCATCACTAATTCTCCAACTTCCCGTGTAGGTAGAAGGCTGAAATTTGGCAGGCTTATTCATTACAGCTTACTTACAAAAGTTAAGCAGGTTTCATTTCAAAATTGTATGCGTAAAGGTCATTACTGAATCCTACTTACATTCATATATACGGCCATAGACTGCAGCTCGGTCGCCGTGTGAGGCGGAGTTGCGTCCCCCATCACCACGCCTCCCACGTAGTTGGCTGCCTGCCTATATTGCGTCCCCCATACCCACGCCTCCCACGTAATTGAGTGCCTGCCCATATAAGGCCGTCCGTTAGCAGCAATCCAATAGACACGCTCCCGCTACGAGGCGTTTGTCATGCCGAAGACGAATACAATATTCGCGAGATACAAGTTTAGTTAGAAGACGCAAGGTATAAACGAGACTTTTGATCACTTTGTAACAGAGTTAAAATTGCTGGTGAAGGACTGTGCTTATGCAAATGAAGATGAGATGGTCAGGGATAGACTAGTGTTTGGCACAAACTCAGCAAAAGTGCGAGAAAAACTTTTAAGTGCCAGGTCTGAACTAACATTAAATAAAGCCGCGGACATCGCAAGATCGCACGAGTTTGCACAAGCACAGCTGAAAACCTTCAATGCATGTACTCTGAGCGGCTCACGAGAACTGACTGTGAATGCAGTACGCAGACAACAAGCAAGAGCTCCAAAGAGCGCTGAACAAAAACGCATTACACAATTGAGACGGCAGCAAAAGAATATGAAGCGAGTGATGCATACAAGCATATTCATAAGTGCAGCTACTGCGGAAACAAAGCACACGGTGGAAAATGTCAATGTCCAGGTAAAGGAAGACAGTGTAAAAATGTGGTAAATTGAACCACTTCGCTAAAGTTTGCAGGACTGGGAAAGATAAACCCGTGCATGCAGTGTGTGATGTCTCAGATAAAGAGGAAGACGAGCTGTTTATTAATGCAGTAAGAAAGGAACAACCCTCTGAAGCTGAACAAGCCTTTGTAGACATATCAATAAGAAAGCAAGGTGTAAAGCTTAAGTTTAAATTACGTCCATAAACACGCTGCCGCTAAATATTCGCAGGCAAATCCACAACTTAATACCGGGAATGCCTGTTAAACATCTTAGATTCACGAGTAGTGATTTGGGTAGTGAACACTTCGATGAATGAAACCTGTTATCTTTACAACGGTTGACAAACATGGAATGTAACTTCAAAACAACACATCCTCCAAATACGAACCTGATTGAAAGAAATAATGATAATCAAATCCTTCATGACAGCAACACTCTTAACAGTGACAAAACAATTACATTGACAATCATGTTACGCTATTTTTAAAATGTTTCCTTTTCTTTTTCATAACTTCTTTAACACACTACTTCTCCGCTGCGAAGCGCAGGTATTTTGCTAGTGTAAGATAATTTTAAGTCACTCCCAGAACCAGCCAATCACAGATCACTTTGAATCAATGCCAGAGCTGGCAAATCACAGATCACTTCAACTACTTTATGCAAAAGAGGACCTTTTGTGAATTTTTATGACACATTTTTTTCTGCTGTCTGTTCATTTTTTTCCTTCTTCTTCTTCTTTCAACCACCTTTCCTGGGTTTCCAGTCTGCCTGCAGTTTTTTTTTTCCACCATAAGTGCCACCAACCTGGACAAGTCCCATTCTTGAGAGGAATTTTTCCATGAGTTACCCCACCTCACACCCTCATACACCGTTACTGTAAGGGCATCGCTTATCTATGATGGAGTGTTCGAGCAGAAGAAAATATGAAGCTGGTTTATAATTAATAGTTGTTGAAGTAGCAAAAGAAATTGGTAACTGCGCTGCTGCAACAAAACTCAATGTGCCTGAGGAACTGATGCAAGATTGGAGGAGGCAAGAAGATGTAAATGAATTAATATAAAGTGTTGTACTTTTGAATGGGCGAATAAGTCGAGGTCTGATTTTGTGATTGAATTTTTGGGTTTTAAGACCAGACATATATGCGAGTATATATGGTATAATTATTTTGCACTTGCCTTGTAATGACACATCTAGTAAAAAAATTCATGAAAAAGACACAATCAAATCAGAGATATGCGCCATTGCTGCATATCGATTAGATGTGTTTTTAGTGCAGAAAAAATGAAAACCTGTATGGTATTTATGGTAAATAAGAAAACCGTGTAAAAAAAACACTGCTACCCATATGCCACCTGGTAGCCAGCATAATCTTGAAAGAAAATACAGTACATGTATGGATTCAGATACTTAATTAATACATTAAAAATAATGAAAAAATGTAAGTTCTACATTAGTGCAATATGCTTCATGCTACAGCACTATGAAATGATAAGGGATTGCCATCTAATTTCTTTAAATTAATTAAAGCATTGATGGCTTAGTGGTTAGTGTGGCTGACTCATGGATCCACCATACTGGATTTGAATCCTGAACCTGTTTGCTGTCTGTGTACAGTTTACAAGTTCTTCCTGTGAATATGAGGACTTTATTTCTCTACATTTCAACAAAGATACAGGAAAAAACCTGTAAAGTCCACCGAGACTGTGACAAGGCATTGGAATTAAACTCAGGTTTCTGCAGCCCGAGAGTCAACAGCACTATCAGTGTATTACTGGAATGCTCAAGTCTAGAAATTCTGCAATCCGCTTTGTACTTTGAAGACAGAAGTAGAACAGATCAAATCCTGCTGGAAATATTATAAAATGTCCAACAGGAGAACATTTGTTTTTTGACAGTGTGCTAGAAAGATACAATATTGCTCTAGAATTTTGGCCAAACAAATAACCTGTTTTTCCCCATTAAAAGACTTGTCAGGCGATTAGCTATGAAAGAAGAGGTGGCTTGGAGTACGCTTTGTTATGCGCAATGTAATCAAATTAAGCTGCCATTGTTTAAATGCTTTGGACCAATGCACAATATTCAAATGAATGAACAGAAGGCTGAGCTTGTATTTCACTAGTATTTCATCACTTTAATTATCATAAGGAAAACAGAAGAAATGAGATTTGGATGGCAATAAAAGTTCTTGATGGACTCCTTTTCAGTAAGATTTGTCACCTGATTTGTTTATAACTGTGCAAACAAGAGCTCCACTTATATAATGAATGTTGCCCTTTCTTTTCATTATGACTTTGTGTGACTGATTAAAACAAAATACCGGTGCTGTGCTAGCCAGTAGATTGGTAGCACAATGCAGCATAAAGAGAAAGCAAATAGCCATTTCCTGATCATGGCACATAGCTAACCTGCTTTGCATTTGCTGTGTGTGACCATTATTGACTTTTCCAAATAGAATCATTGCAGTCCATTAGTAGAAGAAAGACTAGCATTTTGTTCCTTTTCCAGGGAGACGGTTTTAGCCATGTTTACAAAATTACCTTCAAAAGAATATGTTAGGTTTCTGCTTAATTAAAATATACTAAACTTCTTGGGGATCCTTACACCAGTGCACACTGAAGCAAATACAGTGCCTATAAAAAGTAGTAGACCCAAAAATCATTGGATAGACATATGTCACTTTTGATATTTTGCCTATTAAAAGTATTCATCACTTGGAAGTGTGCACATTTTCTTGTCTATTGTTTAACACTGATCAACAGAAAAACACTCCCTAATGTCAAAGTGAAAATAGACCTCTGTAAACTGGTCTAAATGAATCCACCATAATAAAAGTGTGTATGTTTATGTGTCCGTGCGGTTGCTAAGTCTCTATTATTCCAAAAGACAGCACATCACAAGCAATTTTTGTAATAAAATGCATTGCATTTATCATTCTAACATATGGCACATCTCAAACATTGACACTACTTTTACAAATCCCAAACCAAGTGACATACAACATAAGTATTGCATGGTGCACTGAAAATGTTAATGCTAAGGTCAATGTTGTTTATTTAGATTTTGACGCACTTTAAATGGGTAATACATCTAGTTACAAATATACGTAAAACATAAAATAACCCAAGAATCCTAACTGCGAAGCAGCAGCTCTACCCAATGCACCACTATGCCGCCCTCTCTTTAATATGACAACCCTAAATCATCACTGATGCAGCTAGTAGGCTTTAGAAGTTACATAATTCATTCAATGGAGATCACCTGCCTATAGTCGAGGGGCTTCAACTGACTGTAGTCTAAATGCACCTTATCTGAAAGGTGCAATTTGTGGTCAGAGAGTATCATAGCCTAAACTATACAATGAGTACAAAAGAACACTCCAAACAACTCCATGAAAAGGTGATTGAAAAGCGCAACCAGGAGATGGAGATTAGAAAACATCCATGTCACTGAAAATTCTTTACACTCCAGTTAAATTAATCATTAAGAATGGGAAAGAGAATGGCACAGGTATACATCTGCCTACAGCGGACCATCCACAAAAACTGAGTGATTGTGCAAGAAAAAGACGAGTCAGGGCGTCCACCAACAGACCTATGAGAACTGAGGGTGATACAAGCTACAGTGGTGCTTGAAAGTTTGTGAACCCTTTAGAATTTTCTATATTTCTGCATAAATACTGTATGACCTAAAACATCATCAGATTTTCACTCAAGTCCTAAAAGTAGATAAAGAGAAATCAGTTAAACAAATAAGACAATTATACTTGGTCATTTATTTATTAAGGAAAATGATCGAATATTACATATTTGTGATTTGTGATATTTGTATGTGAACCTTCGCTTTCAGTATCTGGTGTAACCCCCCCTTTGCAGCAATAACTGCAACTAAACGTTTCCAGTAACTTTTGATCATTCCTGCACACAGTCTTGGAGGAATTTTAGCCCATTCCTCCGTACAGAACAGCTTCAACTCTGGGATGTTGGTGGGTTTCCTCACATTAACTGCTCGTTTCAGGCCCTTCCACAACATTTCGATTGGATTAAGGTCAGGACTTTGACTTGGCCATTCCAAAACATTAACTTTATTCTTCTTTAACCATTCTTTGGTAGAACGACTTGTGTGCTTAGGGTCGTTGTCTTGCTGCATGACCCTCTTCTCTTGAGACTCAGTTCATGGACAGATGTCCTGACATTCTCTTTTAGAATTCTCTGATATAATTCAGAATTCATTGTTCCATCAATGAAGGCAAGCTGTCCTGGCCCAGATGCAACAATATAGGCCCAAACCATGATACTACCACCACCATGTTTCACAGATGGGATAAGGTTCTTATGCTGGAATGCAGTGTTTTCCTTTCTCCAAACATAACGCTTTTCATTTAAACCAAAAAGTTCTATTTTGGTCTCATCCGTCCACAAAACATTCTTCCAATAGCCTTCTGGTTTGTCCACGTGATCTTTAGCAAACTGCAGATGAGCAACAATGTTTTTTTGGAGAGCAGTGGCTTTCTCCTTGCAACACTGCCATGCACACCATTGTTGTTCAGTGTTCTGATGGTGGTCTCATGAACATGAACATTAGCCAATGTGAGAGAGGCCTTCAGTTGCTTAGAAGTTACCCAGGGATCCTTTGTGACCTCGCCAACTATTACACGCCTTGCTCTTGGAGTGATCTTTGTTGGTCGACCACTCCTGGGGAGGGTAACAATGGTCTTGAATTTCCTCCATTTGTATACAATCTGTCTGACTGTGGATTGGTGGAGTCCAAACTCTTTAGAGATGGTTTTGTAACCTTTTCCAGCCTGATGAGCATCAACAACTCTTTTTCTGAGGCCCTCAGAAATCTCCTTTGTTCGTGCCATGATACACTTCCACAAACGTGTTGTGAAGAGCAGACTTTTATAGATCCCTGTTCTTTAAATAACACAGGGTGCCCACTCACACCTGATTGTCATCCCATTGATTGAAAACACCCGACTCTAATTTCACCTTCAAACTAACTGCTAATCCTAGAGGTTCACATACTTTTGCCACTCACAAATATGTAATATTCGATCATTTTACTTAATAAATAAATGACCGAGTGTAATATTTTTGTCTCATTTGTTTAACTGGTTTCCCTTTATCTAATTTTAGGACTTGAGTGAAAATCTGATGATGTTTTAGGTCATATTGATGCAGAAATATAGAAAATTCTAAAGGGTTCACAGACTTTCAAGCACAACTGTACAGTGGAGCCTGTAGAGTGGTGAGACAGTGCATACAGCATCTGGGTGCTTCACCAGTCACAACTTCATGGGGGAATGACATAGAAAAAGCTACTGTTAAGAAACTCGGCCTGATTTAACCAGAAAGCACATGGGAGACCCTAAAGTCAACGGAAGAAGAGTCTATAGCAGGAGTGGGCAGTGTGGGTCTGGAGGGCCTCAGTGGCTGCAGGTTTTTGTTCCAACCCAGTTTCTTAATGAGAAGTCAGTTATTGGTGATGAAGCACTTATTGCTCAAGTGACATTTTGATGCTTCATTTTAGTGGTCTCGCTTGTTAAGGTTCCCCACCCTTAATTGCTTCTTACTTCAGTCTTAAACAGTGGCATTCACTGTTTTAATGGCTCTTTATTAGCAATGAGATGGAAATGTCAAAGGAGCCAGCAGTTCTCTATTTAACTTGTTTCCATTTACACCTGCGTGGATTCATCATGATCTATTTGGTTTAATAACACACTTAAGAGAAGAACGTGACAGACTGAAAATTATCACTTTTAAGCTTCAAATCATTTGGATGATATGCTTGGGAAGGACAAAATTTATGCTATAAGAACCAAGCATTGCAGACTAACAAGCCATAAAAGTAAATAAGGTCTGAGTTTGGCAAGGATTGGTTTCTTATTTAGAAATTGGGTTGGAATGAAAACCTGCAGCCACTGTGGCCCTCCAGGACTGACACTGCCCACCCCCTGTTTTATCATATGAAACCAAAATTAAGCTTTTTGGCCATCATACTAAATGTCATGTTTGCCTCAAGGCAAATGCTACACATTATCAAAAATACGTCATCTCTACCATGATGCATGGTGTTGGCAACTTCATGACGTGTGGATGCTTCTCTTCAGCTGGCTCTGAAAGGCTTGCGATGATACAGTGTAAAATGAATGCAGCAAAATACTGGGAAATCCTAAAGGAAATACTGATGCTGTTTGAAGGAAACTTGTGGCTTGGGAGAGGACAACAATTCCAAGAACAAAGCCAGAGCTGCACAGGAATGGATTAAAAACAAGAATGTTAATGTCCTGGAGTTGGTGGCTGAATCAGAATCCAGATCTCAATCCTATTCAGAATGTGTGGCTGACTTGACAAAGGCTCTTCCCTCCTGATCAAAATGCAAACTGACAGAAAAAGAGCAGTTTTATAAAGAAGAAGGATTGAAAATGTCAATGTCCGGATGTGCAAAGCTAATAGAGATCTGTGCACATAGGCTCAAGCCTGTCATGGCCACCAAAGGTGAATCTACTAAATACTGACCTGCAGGGGTGAATACTTATGTGATTAGTTATTGTATGTTTTATATTTGAGCTTAAGGTAGACCATTTTGCATAGATCTGTTTTTGCTTTGATATTGAAGAGTCTTTATCTGTTGATCAGTGTTAAAAAAGCCAAATTAAATCCACTGAGATTTAATGTTGTATAACAGGAGTGAATGTTTTATAGGTGCTGTTTATAATAGTATTAAAGGTGGCATCTATCATTCCAATGATTTTCAGTCTGCTTTCTTCATTCGAGGGTCTCAGAGATGCAGACCTCATTTTAATAGGAAAAGACCCTGAAGATGACACCAGTTAATCAATATTAGATGTTCACAGACCGTGATGGCACCCTTTCACTTACAATATCTATATATATAATTCACTAAGGCAAGACACCCATGGAAAGCATGCCGGAAGGGGCATGGATTCACTAAGCCGTCGACAAGTAAGACGCCCATGGAGCACACAGGAAGGAGCCACGCTCACCAACTTAAGACCATTGGAGACGACGACAACTCGCAGAACCACGCCCACTAACTCGGACGCGACGACACAGGAAAAACGGTGTCATTTATGTTCGTCTGTTGTCGAGTCCACATGCAGCTCTGAGCCACATTGACGGTTCATAGAGGCATGTTTCTCGCGGAAGTGAATCGCTATATGCAGCGTGTAAAACAGTTTGCGAGGGGTATCCCATGGAATCCTTAAAACAATCCTTTAAAACTGAGGTTAAAACCCAATGAAGGAAGCAGTCTTTAAAAACCAATAAGCCCTGTGCCTCTGTTTCATTACCATCTCACCTGCTTCACCAATGCAGGCCTTGCAACAGTCGAGACGCTCTGTCAGCAGCTGACCTTCTCTGTGCCTGACCGGTTCACACAGAGGCACCACACGACGCGGCAGGACTATCTAAGAAGATGCATGTTTGTCACGGATGTAAATGGCTGTATGCGGCATGTAAAACAGTTTGTTTGTCGTGGATGTGAATCGTTGTATGCAGCGTGTAAAACAGTTTCTGAGGGGTTTCCCATGGTCTCAGACTTGGTGGCCGGGTCTCTGTCAGTTGCTCTTGCGACCGGGCACATGACCAGGCAGTGTGTATGCTTCGAGTGCGAGGGTGGACGCCACAGGACCATCTAAGAAAAATCATGTCGCGGCTGTGAATCGCTTTATGCAGTATGTAAAACAATTTGTTTGTCGCAAATGTGAATTGCTGTATGCGCCGTGTAGAGCAGTTTGCGAGGGGTATCCCATGGTCTTACAGTTGGTGGGCGGGTCTCTGTTAGTTGCTCTTGCGAGCGGGCACATGACCAGGCAGTGTGTGTGCTTCGAGAGCGTGGGTGGACACGACAGCACCATCTAAGAAGATTCATATTTGTCGCGGATGTGAATCGCTGTATGCAGCATGTATAACGCTGTATTGTATGTTGCCCTCTCGAGTTACATCACCTGTAAGCAGTCTTTAAAAACCAAGTTTTCAGTTACGACACATGACTGCGTGCACCATAGCAAACTGTTTTACACGCTACATACAGCAATTCACATCCGCGACAAACATGCGTCTTCTTAGATGCTCCTTCACTTTGTACACACTGCCGTCCCACCTCACTACTACCGTGGTCGGGTGTCTTGGTGGATTATATATAGAAAGGCAACCAAAACCACACAGAGCAATGAAAAGTCTATGTGAGTCACAGGTGCATCTGGACTGTGCACAGACGACAACGACTCGAGTGACGAGTTGGAGATGGGCACATGAGCAGGCAGTGCATACTGGACGAGAAATCAGTAGACTAGCATGACGGAGGGAGCGGAGTGGACGTCCTTCTCTTCTCCTCCCTTTCCACCCTCCGCGACTGAGCGCCGTATGGACGATTGTGTGTTGGTTCGTTCCATGCATTGTTACAATGTTGCTTTTCTTGCTGATTTATTACATTAGCAATTTTTCAAATGTTAATTTTCTCCCTGTGCTTAAAAATCATTAAAAAACCGGCCTGAATATGCGTCGTACGGTACGCTGCGTGTTGGCTAGTGTTAAATAAAAACACACACGCACACAGACACATAAAGGACTTTATTTTTTACTGGCATAACACACAAGAGAATAAAATTAGCCGTTGTGCAATAACAAGACGCCACTTTGCATTTGGAATAAGTTCTGTTTGTAACTTATTGAAATAATTTTAGGTTATAAAGGAGATAAGGTGACCCTCTAAAATGTCCAAGAAATAATAGGTGGCAAAGATCTGAAAATGTTACATAGAAATGTCAGGTTTGAAATAAACGAGAGTCAGACAATTGAGGAAATTTTTGTAAAAATGTAGTCTCAGAAACCTATTTTTTTTAACTTTCTTTGTAATTCCTTTTGGGAAGAGTCTTTCATTTATTATAGTTAAAGTAAAAGTAGAGTCTGAGCTACAGTAACTGGATTTTAAGTAAGCCCAGTCAGTGATGATGAAAAGAATGCAAAATTATAAATGAAACAAAATAAAATCAAACACACAATCAATATAGCTAACCATAGATTTTTATTAGTAATAAAAATACATGAAGCACCCGCTGGACATACTATACCCAGGAATCCTTAATGTGCCTATCAGCATGTTTAATAAGCACAATGACTGCCAGCCACATTAGACTATACACTTTGTAGGATAATTAATACATGCAGTATATGCACAATTAAATATGGGGTTTGCTGGCCAGTATTTTAATAAATGAAGAATTCAGTGTCCTCAGACACAGGTGCAGCTGACTATTTTCACTTCAATGTACACTAAGTGATCTTGCCCTTCATAGAACCTAAATAATAAATTAAATATAATTTTTTTTTATTTTAATTTTATTTATTTTATTGTAATCATTCCATACAGATAGATCAATTTTTACAAAAAATAGGATTGAAAACAAATTAACCCAACCCCCACCCCTGATCAAAAGAGCATGGCCAACAGAGTAAAACTTAAAGCTAGTCAAAATACATAAATTAATGAGTTTAATAGGCAGATAAAAGAAAAATGGGAAGAGAATCTATTTCCTTAGTGCTTTAAGAGCTTATTCTAAAATATTATTGATTAGATCCTGCCAGGTTTTGAAAAAGTTATGCACTGATCCTCTAACTGAGAATTAGATTTTTTCCAATTTCAGATAATATAAAATATCAGTTACCCACTGACTTAAAAGAGGAGAGTTAGGATTCTTCCAGTTTAGCAAAATAAGTCTGCGTGCCAATAGTGTGTTGAAGGCAGTCACAGTTTGTTTGTCTTTCTCCACTTTAAACCCATCTGGAAGAACACCAAACACAGCTGTTAATGGGTTAGGAGGGATTGTGAGACCAAGGCTGTCTGAAAGGTAATTAAAAATTTTGGTCCAGAATGATGTTAATTTGGTGCAGGCCCAGAACATGTTGACCTAGTGAGGCTGGAGCATGACTGCAGCGTTCGCAAGTTGGATCTTGCCCTGGAAACATTTTGGCCAATTTCAAGTGAAACAGATGCACTCAATATATGATTTTAAGTGGAATAATTGTATGCTTTGCACATATGGAGCTTGAGTGAATTCTTTGCATTGCTACCTTCCACTCCTTTTCTGATATGTTGAGTGAGAGATCTTTTTCCCACTGTCCTCTTGGATCTTTGAAAGGGAATTTTTTTTATATATTGCAGAAATGATGTCTGAGTCCTCCAAACTGATCAATATGTTTTCCAGCATAGAGGAAGGTGCAAGATGAGGAAAATCGGGCAGGTTCTGTTTGACAAAGTTTGAAGATAGTGAAAGAAATGTGTTGCTGGAAAGTAAAATTTGGAATGTAATTGTTCATAGGATATAAAGATGTTGTCTATATAAAGATCTCTAAGTAAGTTTTTTTCCAGATATTAAAAACTGCATATGTTTGCAAGGGTTGGAAAAGGTGGTTCTTATGCAGAGGTGCCACCGATAAAAGATTCTCCATCTTAAAATTCTTCCTTCATTGGTTCCATATTCTGAGTGAGTGAAGCACAATTGGGTTATTAGTATATTGGCGATGACTTACATTTATTGGGGCACAGAACAGGGAATATAAAGTAGTACTGCAGGATTTTATTTCTATTAAATTAAATATAATTCTAGACCTGGGTCACCTTTATTACAATGTCAAGATTTTAGTACCTGGGATGATATGTGGAGAAACTGTAATTTGACTCTAAAGTAGCAATGGTATTGGGTCAGTGTTATTCGATAAGCAAAGAAAATGCATTTCATACACTGTAGATGTTTGCGTCTAGCTTGCCTGTCAGTCAGCGTAGATTTGTACAGTAAATATATCCAGATAGATAGATAGATAGATAGATAGATAGATAGATAGATAGATAGATAGATAGATATGAAAGGCACTGGACACACCTGGAGCTCATCCGGGATAATATAAAAGGTGTCGTCTCCCTTCATTCGAGGCTGGAGTCGGGTGAAAGCAGGACAAAGCAGGAGAGAGAGTGGAGGCGGCCCGAAGAGGAAGGCATTGTGTGGCCAGGACTGTGTTTGGGGTTTGTGTGCACTTGATTATTGTAAATAGTACTTTGTAAATAAACGTGTGGTGGTGGATTACAACATGTCTGCCTGTCTGTGTCCGGGCCGCGTCCACATCTGGCGTAGCCGGCAATAGGCTTCGTCTGGTGCAAGACGGGGACCTGAGTTAAAAAATCTTGTTGTGGACGGCCCGGCGCAACAGGGGACCCCACCCACATGCCGCTGGAGCTGCATGCACACAGCCCCGTGGGGTAAAAGTACCCCACGGACCGCCAGGGGTCCGCAGGAGAGCCGTTTTCCCCTGTCGCGGGCGGGCAGCGTGCATAGTGGGAGTGCAGCGGTCTCCGACAAGTGCGCCGTTGCTGGAGGTGCCCGGGATGGCACTGCGTCCAGAGAGGCCATGCCGAGGACGTTTCCTCGGTTAGATGGGACCGGGGAGGTGAGTTCCCTTCCTATCGGCAGCCAGCCCTTGTAGGCCGGGCGTGTTTTCTGTTTTTCAGGCAGGGGCTTTCCGGATCCGTGTCAGTGGCGGGTGCATGCCGGTCTGCGGGGCTTTGACAGGATAATATAAAAGGGGCTGTCTCCCTTCATTTGAGGCTGGAGTCAGGTGGAAGCAGGACAAAGCAGGAGAGAGAGTGGAGGCGACCCGAAGGGGAAGGCATTGTGTGGCCAGGACTGTGTTTGGGGTTTGTGTGCACTTGATTATTGTAAATAGTACTTTGTAAATAAACATGTGGTGGTGGATTACAACATGTCTGCCTGCCTGTGTCTGGGCCGCGTCCACAATAGATAGATAGATAAATAGATAGATATGAAAGGCACTATATACTAGATAGATAGATAGATAGATAGATAGATAGATAGATAGATAGATAGATAGATAGAACTTCATTTGTCACCAGTGACAAATGTGGCTTTTTGCATATGCTCTTTAAATAAATAAAAACATAAATAGGTAGATAAGTGAGTAATTAAGTAAGTAAATAAGTATATACCCACTTTGGTCTGAACACCCACAAGATTAACTATAAAGAAAGAAAATAAAAAAAAAAGAAATGTTTTCACTTTGCAGTTACAGTTACAGTGAGGGCTTATGCAGGTATATTGTTGTTGGTATAAAGGAGCCCCAGTAGTGTTTCTGGACACACATCTGCTTAATAAAGTTTTTGGCTGAAAGTACTCAGTGTTGGTGTTTCAGAGAGAGAATGTGCAGCATTGTTCATGATGGCGCTCAGTTTTGTTTTAACTCTCTCCGTTGCTAATACCTCCAGGAGGGTCTGTAGTGCATCCCATTTATTGACCCTGCCCTTTTAATCAGCTTGTTGATGCGATGGGCCTCTCTTGAAATGTTGTTACCAGTGCAGAACACCACAGCATAGAAAATCTCACTGGCCGTCACAGATATATAGAAGATGTAAAGGATGTTACTTACCAAAGTGAAAGAAAGAGTCTCAACACCCTTGAAAGGTTGAGGGCAGCCACGCGTATATTGTCCCTGGCTGCAAAAGGGTTTTTAAGTAAGCACTGATGTGCATAGATTGAGCTCCAGACTGAACTGAACTGGTGGTGGAGAAGATGGTAGTTTTTTAACGGGTGCGACCAGAAGTGATGTCATCTGAGGCCAGAAACTGGAAGTGATGTTCTTCTTTGTGCAGGGACCGGAAGTGACATCTTTCTTGGTACTGGTACCAGAAGTGACGTTGATGTTAAATCAGGCAGGTTTTCCCATATTTGGCCTGCAGAGATAACAGAATAAGGTTTGGCACACCCCACCACTCCCTGGCCTGGCAAGTAATTACTTCCACTTGGTCCATTCAGCTCCCTCGTGGTTGCACATGTGTGACACCACATTAAAGGAATGCAGTTTCCTAAGGAAAAAGTGCCTTCTCTGCCCCTTCTTATATCATTCCTATATTATATAGGATATATAACATATTACATACTAAATAAGTTCTGAATTAAAGTCCCTCCTTGTTTAAAGTTCATGTTGCTTTCAATTGGTAGCTGTACGCTGCCCTATTATGAGCAGTTGTGTTCGTCTCTGTAGCACAAATGACTACCTGATGAGAGAACACTTAGTCAATTAAGAGCCAAGAGCCCCTGATTGAAAGAAATAAATAAAAACATAGTGTCACACATGCACGCTCATGCGTCCCCTGACAAGCTCGCCTGAAGTAAGCACTACTACTTTGGGATGAGAAGGGTGTGCTGTTTTTCTCCACAGCCCAGAACAAATGCCCAGCGAGGGCACACACAACCAGCTGTGATGTCACTAACAAGTCCCGCTTCTTCCAGTCATTCTGCCTTAAAAAGCGACGTGCCAAAAAAGGTGGCAGCTTCAGCCCAATCAGAAGCAAAGCACTGATAGGCTGATAAGGCAAGCAAAAGTACGGAATCCACAGAATGCTGACATGTTTGAAGCATCTTGCGAGTTCAACCTTATCTGCATTATTTTGCAATTGTTTGTTTTTTTAGTTGGACATTCATTTTGTTTAAACGGGGTTACTGGAGTGGTACCCCAATCTTTTCCCTGCTCCTGACTCCTCCTTGCTGCTGGTAACAATAGATTGCTCTCATTTACACTAAAAAGTTTTAGAACACCTCAGTTTCTTTTAGTTTTTATAGAAATACATGCACATTTAATGTCCTAATGCTTCTTGAAATCAAGGCATAGAACAAATAAAAATGACAAATACAAAAATAAGCCAAAGAATCATCAAATGTGCAAAATTTTATTCAACTTTTTGATTCATTAAAGTAGGAACCTTTTGCTGATATAACAGCCAAACTGTGTTAACCCTTTAGATTCAGAATGGCAGTCACTCTGTGCAAGTCACCAGCTCTGCATCCAGGGCAAGAACCCCAGACCATCACACTTCCCTCCTCCATGTTTAACAGTTGGTGTCACACACTGAGGAACCATCCTTTCACCAACTCAGTGGCGTAAAAACACCTTGCGTGATGAACCAAACATTTCAAATTTTGATACCTCAGTCCATAAGACTTTCTTCCAGTCTTCAGCAGTCCACAGCTGGTATTTCAAGGCCATATTTTGTCCTTTAAAGAATGGCTTTTCTTACTGCTACTCACATTTTCAAACCTGCAGCACAAAGTCTCCTTTTACAGTTGACACCAAAACTTGCTTTTTTCCTCCACATTTAAGTTGTGTGTGAAGCTGTTGTGCTGTAGGGCGCCTATCATGCAAGCTGGTGACCCTCAGAAACTTGTCTTCTAATTGGCTGTGACTTTGGTTCTGCCAGATCTCTTCCTATCAGAGTTTCTTCCAGTTTCCAGTTGCCTTTGGATTGTGTAGGACACCACTGTTACTCACTGCAGTTTCTCTAAATGAAAGACCTACACTTCTAAAGGTAATGACACTCTTTTCATTTCATTTGTTAATTGCCATTTTCTTACAATTATTATTGTAATTTACAACTTTCTACAGTGTAATATTGTTCAAGTAGTACTTCAGAGGGTGTAGTAACACAGTCTGTTCCAAGTCTGCTTTAAGATCGGCAGAGGGTTTTAAAGTAATCAACAAACGTTAGGACACCATTGCAAATTGTTTGCTTCAACTTGCAACATCTGTAGGCTGTAACCTATTGTTTGTTCCCTAGAGAAGGCCCAGTTATAATATTCTGAAATTTTCTTTTTTTCAGTTTCTGCTAACAAAAACTTTAAATTTATACCTTTGTCAGTTTACTGGTTACCTTTTCACCATGTTAGGTCATTCATTTCATGGCAACCTTTGGACCAGTAGTTTGAAGTGTGGCACTCACTACTTTTGTTTCAGATTGTTATGGGACAGTGGAAAGTGTGGTCTGAGTGATGACTAGCAGAAGTTTCAAATGTTTCCTACAATATAAAAACACAGCTGCTATATTATAAATCTGTGGCGGAAGACAGCAATCTGAGGCAATCTCTGCTATGACCTGGTACAAGGAACACAAATTCAAGGATCACATGGAGATAAGCAGGTGCTCAGGGTTTTCTTATTTATTTATTTGTAAACACTTGGAAAATCAGAACATTGAAGGGGCTTTAATGAACAAACAGTTAATATCAGAGAGCTGGCTAAAGTTAGTCTCAAAAATTTGCCAGAGCCAATCATCAAAACCAAAATCCATCCATCCATCCCGCTATATCCTAACTACAGGGTCACGGGGGTCTGCTGGATCCAATCGCAGCCAACACAGGGCGCAAGGCAGGAAACAAACCCAGGGCAGGGCACCAGCCCACCACAGGGCGCACACATCCACACACCAAGGACAATTTAGAAATGCCAATGCACGTAACCTGCATGTGTCTTTGGACTATGGGAGGAAACCCACGCTGAAACGGGGAGAACATGCAAACTCCACGCAGGGAGGACCCAGGAAGTGTACCCGGGTCCCCTAGCTGTGAGGCAGCAGCGCTACCCACTGTGCCACCGTGCCGCCCCAAAACCAAAATGCTGAACCAAAATTATTATGTTAAAAGAAACATAGGAAAAGTTCTAACACTAACTTGGATAATTGCTCTGTGAATTGCAATAATAATGCCAAATACAAAATTTTCTTACAAAGAATGCAGTCAAAGTGCTTTACTAAAGATAAAAGAAAAAGTTGCAAGAAAAAACACATCAAATTATAAACAGATAAGAATGAATAAATAGCAAACTGCTAGGCACTACCATCTTCAATAGGCAGAGTGCATAACACATCATCAACGTAGCACTTGTAAGCAGTGAACAAAGCAACATGGAAACCATATGAAACAAAATGGATTTTTTAGAATAGTGATAAAATGAATAAATATAAATAAATAAATGTTCAGAAATTCCAAAATAGTACAACTCAAGCCATGGTTGACCAAAGCATGCATTCATTACAATAACTGGGTATATTTGCCACACTTCTTATTTTTCTACGTAATCTGTCGACATTAACATCCTTATGCTGCTGAGAAGTAAGAGCATGTATCCCGTTCTTGCACCAGTCTGAATCCTGCTCTCGTGCCCACTTCTTCACTTTTTTTAATAACCTTGTCATCAGTCCCAAACCTTTTCCCACAGACGGCATCTTTGAGGGCTCCAAGGAGGTGGAGATTCCGTTTTTACCCACTTGTGAGTGTTTGTTAATGATTCCTTCATTGCTAAAAGAAATTCAATAAGAGCCTTTTGTTTAAATCACCACTCAACGCTCTTTTGAGGGCCAACTGGACACGCATTAGGAAACAAATTGTTCTACAGCGCTGCAGTAGCAAACAGGATATTACAAATTAATTACTGAGTAAATTGCATACATTTCCTGTTAATTTTGACTAAAGTATAAAATGTGTTGCAGAACATTTTGGACAACATTTGTATATAGCGTGTGTTGTCTTATAAAGGCAAGAAGGTATTAAAGAATTCCACCATCCTGCGTAGTCACTTTAATTCTTCTTATGGCAAACAGTACAGAACCATTTGCACTCACGCATCCGAGTTCATGGAGAGCCTGAGGTCATAAGGCTATTCCATACCTACTCATACTAACGACTGCAAAAGCATACCTAATGCATGCTTATTTACTCTGCATATACTGTATAGTGACGGGCTATATATAAAATCTAGTATTATATTTGTTAAGAACCTCTTTAAGATTTATTATATTTCATTTTTTTTTCTGACGCTATCACATTGCCATTTTATTTAAAGGGATCTGTGCTTTATTTTGCATGTAGTAGCATTGCAATGTTGTTTGCAGCAACAACACCATTTGCTAGGCATGACACATGATGTCATCAAATTACTTCCATAAAACATGGCAGTTCCCACAAGAAAGTATCCAATCTTTGAGTCACTGAGGGAAAGGAAAGACGTAATGTAGCAGAGCCTAAAAGGTACTTCCATAACCAAAGACTTTTAGTGTTATGATTTTTGAAATGATCCAAGATCTGTTTTTAAAAATGAACATACAAGTAGTATTTATTGTCTGTATTTTACTGTATTGTCTGTTATTGTAGGTTACTGACACTAGACTGGGAGAGATAAGCAAGAGAGTATCACATTGTACTGTGTATACATGATAATAAACTTCAGCTTGAGGAAGACAGCAAAGCGCGCATCATTTGTTACATCAGGAGATGTTTCTTTTAAGCAATGACCATTTGGAATCACCAGTCTTCTAGAGAAAGAGAAGTTCTTATACATGTACAGGTCGGCCTAAGAATATCTTGTGAAACTGAAATCCACTGATGAGGTGCAGACATCTTCATACATTCACTGTGTGTGGATTATAGTTGACTGCCTTTGTCCCTAACCTGCACCAACCCAAACCCATATTGTTTGGCACAAATGAATAAAAAAAGTAAAACATATTAATGTGATGTCCTACATCGATGGATTGAAGGCCAGAAGTCCACATGACCATCATCATCAAGTTCTTCCATGTGAACCCTGAATACAATGAGGACTGATTGAGGTCATTTATGTTAGGTAGAATGCCTAGAGAGGGCTGGGTGGTCTCGTGGCCTTGAACCCCTGCAGATTTTGTTTTCCTCGGGCCGTCTGGAGTTTTTTCTTTTGTTTTTTCTGTTCTCCCTGGCTATCGGACCTTACTTTTATTCTATGTTAATTAGTGTTCCCTAATTTTATTTTCTTATTTATTTTGTCTTTTCTCTCTTTCTTCATCCTGTAAATCATTTTGAGCTACATCATTTGTATGAAAATGTGCTATAGAAATAAATGTTGTTGTTGTAATGTAGATAGTTGCATAATAAGAGCCCTGCAAACTGAATATACTTTGGATCAGCCGAATAACATCATTACCATTCTATAGTGTCACTAAACCAATAATGGTTAAATGGATGCTAGCAGCATTTTGGCCAAAATTACTAAAACAGAACACCTTATGCTCAATTTAAGAAACAGTATTTAGCAGCCAGTGAGAAGAGAGAAACTAATTCTGGAGATCTTTTTTGTCATGGAATCACGTCACAATTCATCCAGGTTGCACATTTTGCATTGTGGTAACTGCTGGTGGTCAGCCGTGAACTTGCAACATCTATATTACAAAGGTCTTCATAAGTAGTTTCTCTACAGTGAGAACAATAAAAAGAGCTTCAATTCTCAACTGCATGGAGTCTGTCTGTTTCAGTTAAATATTGTTGGTTCCATGATCTTAATGAGACAAAAAGGTCTGAAGCAAGTTTTTTTTATTTAAGTTTTTGTGTTAAGATGGTGTGTAGACTCTTTTATTCACTATATACAGTGTTGGAAGTTGAAAGTGAGGCAAGTGGTCAGTGGTGAACACCTTAAATCAGAAATGTAGGTAACAAAATGTTCTTCAACTTTCCAGTCTCATAGGTTGTTCATAATAAGAACTCCAGTGGAAAATTAATAATTTCAGTGTCACATGAACATAGCATTAGCTGTGCTACCTGGTGGCACCTCTTCAATCAGGGAACATTCAATGATTTCATTACTCAGGCCTGATATGTGGCAGAGACTTCTCATCTACTTATCTTAAAACCTAGTCGGAAGGTTTTGGGAACTCCCCATGGGTGGATCTCCAAGTGCTAACGTTCACTGTGACTTACTTTTGGCTTACTCCTATTACTTGCATTCCTGAACTTCCTTACTGCGTCTGAACCCTTAACCTGACAAGGAAAGCTACTGTCTAATGATCTCACATTCTTTGTCAAAAATATTTCCTCACATTTCCTTAAAAACATCCACTGTGCATCTTCCAATTGTATTCCCTTCTTGTAAATGTTTTTCTTTAGTCATTCTGCTCTAGTAAAGGAGAATCTTTTGTCACTCCCTAAACGCAAGCACAAAAAAAAAAATAAAATAGATGGTTTAATTATCATCTGCAATTCAAACTGATCAAGCATTGGATATGTTCACTACTCTGTCTTTCTGAAGGAGTAGAGAAGGTGAAGATGACAGACCGATGCCCAGCCTTTCATGTGGCACCTTATACTGCATTATTGGCATCAAGACAGTTTGGACTAGGTGGCACAGGGATGAGAATAGCTTTTAGGACCTTCTTTTGAGCCGCCAGACACTATGTGGAGTTTATTATGTTTCCGATGTCTCACCATTTAAGAGTCTTTAGATAACTGGCTTCACTAAACTAGCTGAGCGTTGGATTTTTCCTTCCTCAGCCCTCGAATGAACATGTACCTGCATTATATTTCTCTTATTTCTTCCTAAACCTTTTACTTGGGAGCCTTTTTTATTCTGGACACAAACTAGTGATGGGCCACATTATCAGACCCACTGCTGCTGAGTGCTCCTTTTTTGTTCACTGATAGCAGGCTGAAGGAAGCTCAGTGTTGACAAGCAGGAGAATTTAAGTCAAGACTTTAGACCGCTTCATGTTTAATCATTGACTATTTATAGAGCGGTAAAGCCTGTGCTATTGGTGATTTCTCAGATGGCAGACAGGGCTGGAACTAAACATGTAAACAAATGATACATTCAATTAGCAGAATTCACTTCAGACATTAACCTGAACAAAGGCCAGCAGCCGTAGTGGGAAACCAGACCCTTAAAGGAGAACCCTACTCCGAGGTTACTGCTGTCCTCTATTACTGATGCTTGCAATAAAAGTTGTAAGATTCTGAGCATTTTTGCTTGCATAAATGATATTTTCTATTTTTATTTTTTCCCCTCACCCATGACAGTTTTAAATGACAGCAACACGGCAGGATTCTTCCTGTTTTGATTTCCTTTCTGTATTGGAAACCACACTGTTTAAGCATTTCCTTTTATTATTCCTCTGTCCCCTGTCTGTCTACTATCAACACCCCTCCCCATACTAAAACTCTCCAATTTTTGTGTTTGTGCTCCGTTTCATTCCTAATGCACATAAACACACATCTCTTCCCAAAACATTGCTGTCTCCTGTTTGGTAGCACACATGTTTTCTTGTTACAAAGGAAATGGCCAACATTACTTCCTTGAAGCACATCACTGACCAGATGATCAGACTGTCAGCAGCATCGTGAGCACATAAAAAAAATAACAAAATACAAAAAACATTGTCATCCTCTTGCTGCATTTTATTTCCAAAACACACAGTTAAAGAAGTAATTGTGCAATTATAATAATTCCAAACACTTAAAATTGAATTTTTGCTCTGCATGTTAAAATAATTATTAGTCCATTGATTCATTTTGAGCCTTTACCAGGTTTTTAGTGTTTTTATATATTAGACGCCCTTATCCAAGGCAACGTAGAAGTTTATGGTGTGCTAGACTGTTTATACTATGGAACACAGCCAGGGTAAGGGATTCCCTCAGAGTCACTCAGTGAGGCAGAAGTGGAACTGAAATAACAGTCCTGATGTTTAATGTTCATCGCATATCCTCGTAGTATTGAGTGTAAGGGAGGTCAGAAAATCAAAAGTACACTTCATGAGAAGAATCTGGGAGTCATAGTGGACTCGTTGCTATCAACTGCCAGAAGCCAATAAGAAGGCTAACTGAATTTTAGGTTATATATCACAGTGTATAGAGTGCAAGTCCAATAAGGTTCTGCTCAAACTTTATAATGCACTGGTGAGTCCTCATCTGGAGTACTGTGGGCAGTTTTGGTCTCCAGGCTACAAAAAGGACATTGCAGCCCTGGAACAAGTCCAAAGAAGAGCAATTAGGCTTATTCCTGGTCTACATGGGATGAATTGTGAGGAAAGATTAAGAGGAGACATGATTTGAATGTTAAAAATTATGAAGGGAATTAGTACAGTGGATTAAGACTGCTATTTTAAAATGAGTTCATCAAGAACATCGGGACACAGTTAGAAACATGTTAAGGGGAAATTTCACACAAATATTAGAAAGTTTTTCTTTACACAAAGAGCCATAGACACATGAAATATCCTTCCAGGTGGTGCAATAGACACTAGGACTTTAGGGACATTTTTCAACTCGACTTGATGTTATTTTAGAAGAATTAAGTGGGTAGGATTGGCGAGCTTTGTTGTGCTGAACGGCTATTCTCATTTTGACTGTTCTAATGTCATAAAAAGCCAAAACCAGCCCTGGGTAGAATGCCTGCCCATTGTGTGTTTGCTTACAAACACTCATACTCAGTTCATACATGATTTAACATACATTTCAGTGGGATATGGAGTGAAACAAAAACATCCAGGAAAACCAATGTAAAGGTGGAGAGAGCATGCCGACTTCACAGCGAGCTAAATTTAGGCCTTTGGAGATGCCAGGTAGCAGCATGTACTGCAGTACCACCATGGAGTCCTAATTTAACTCAGTTCTTTCCTACTGAAAAACATTTTTCAAATATTACTTATAAGCAATAATGAGGCAAAAAGATGATTGCATGAAAGCACAAAGGATTATATTCAGGAATGAATACAGAGCTAAAAAGTCCTAAAATCATATACAGTGATTCATGAAGTATTCAGATCCCTTCACTTTCTGTACACTTTATTGTGGTGTAGATTTAGTTCTGTATAAATAAATTTGCCTTTTTGACCATTGACCTACACTCAGTAACCCATTATGACACAGTGAAAATACTTTTTTAGAAAGGTTTGTACATTTATTAAAAATCAAAAACTGAACTCACTCATTTATATAAGTAGCATTCGGACATTTTGCAGTGGCAGTCCAAATTGCATGTGGTCCAGTGCATCTTGTTGGTTTTAATTCTCCTTGAGAGATGTCTAGAATTTGACTGGAGTCCTCCTTTGGCAAATTGAATTGACTGGAACCTTGTTTAGAAAGGCACGCATCTGTGTATTTAAGTTTACACTGCAAGTTGGGACAAAAGCCAAGCACTCTCTGTAGACCTCTGCAATCAAATTGTAGTGAGGCATAGATCAGCAAGGGTATAAAACCATTTGTAAAGCATTAAAAGTTCAAGAAACTAGACAAGGAGAGTTTTGGTCAGGAAGGTGACTAAGAACCCAACAGCCACTCTGACAGAGCTTCAGGGGTACTCTGCTGAGATGAGAGAACCTGTTGGAAGGACAACTATCTCAACAGCACTCCATCAATCAGGCATTAATGGTAGGGTATCTATACAAAAGCCACTCTTGACTAAAATGCATTTAACAGTTAAAAGAACTCTGCAAGCATGATGAAGAAGATTCTCTGGTCTAATAAGACAAACATTAAATTCTTTGGGGGAGAACTCCAAGCACTATGTTTGATGAAGCATGGTGATGGCAGCAACATCCTAAAGGAGTGCTTCTCAGTGGCAAGAACAAGGAAGATTGGCAGAATTGAAGTATGGATGAATTCAAACAAATACAGAAAGTTCCTTGAGAAAAACCTTCTCTAGAGTGTATGTAACTTCAGACCTGGGACATGATTCACCTTTCAGCATAACAATGACCTGAAGCATACAGTCAAGACAACTCTGGAGTGTCTTCGGAACAGGTCTCTGACTCTGACATCTCTAACTCTGCCATCTCCAAGTGTTTTTGAGTGGCCAGTCAAAGACTAGACTTAAACCTCAAAGAATATGGATGGAGAGACCTGAAGATGGGAGTTTACAGACACTTCCCATCCAGTCTAATTTGAAGCTTGAGAGGATCTGCCAGGAAGAATTGGATAATTTGCCTAAATTCAGAAGACTTGAAGCTGTAATTGCTGCCAAAAGGAGTTCTATAAAGTATTGGATTAAGGGTTTGAATACTTCTATGAATGATGGATTTCAGTTTCTCATTTTTAATAAATTAGAATTTTTTTGTAGAACATGTTTCACTTTGTTAGAATGGGTTATTGAGTGTAGACTGATGGGCAAAAATGACAAATAATACATTTATAACACAATGCAGAAATTCAAGGAATCTGAATCCACTGTATGTCTTGATTCATCCTCATGATCTCCATTTCAAACCATCATGAAAGTACTCATATTTTGCCTCCTTGTAAGGAAACATCTTTAGTGTTGACATCAAAGAGCTTTAAATAAACTTGCACTGAGAAAAAGAAAATGTCTCTGCCTGTTTTGAGACTCCCATTGCACTGCACCAAAGCTACTTGAACCAAATCTGGATACAACTTAAGATACAGATGTTGAAAACTGGATGACAGAGCTTAGATCCTAGGTGGGGTTTGCATGTACTCTGTGTGTTTGGAGGACCCAAACTTTCTTCTCCAGTCCAAAGCCACAGTGTCACTGTAACTGGAGGTTCTAAAGGGCCCCACTATTAGTGAGAATGGGTGTGCACACACAGTTGTGCTTGCTGATGGCCTGGCATCCCACCAACTGTTGGATCCTGTGTTACAGCCTTTGCTGGTAAGATGTGATTGAGCTTTAAAACAAATCCTAACTAGGGAAAATGTGACTACGGATTGATGGAATGGTTATATTCTGTTAATGAAAAGCTGACATCAGCAGACTGGTATTTCTTTACATTCCAAAGTCCTAAGTTACATGAGACACAGAGACAGGTGTGGCAAATGGCCGTGCCATCAAGCAGTAAAAAGTGTTGCCAGCCAGTCACAGGACAGGGTTATAATTAGGGCTTCCCTAATTCTTCGTGCAACCAATCATAACTATAATATCGAGCGTTCAGAAAATAAAATAATGATTAAAATCAGTGTTCAAACTGCTGAATGTCTTATGACCCATGTACTCCATGGACTCTGGTATTTATTTTTATTTTGAGTTGCCTTGTATAGAAATGTATAGCTGATGACTTGTTGAATTTGGTATTTATGTAGTCAGTCGGTAGGTGACGGGTAACTTCTTATAAAGAGTTTCTTAAAATGTGGACTGTACATTTCACACCAGCATGAGAGAGAAGTGGCACATTGTCTAACAAGATATGCCTTAGCTGTCATGTAATCCCAATATTTTGAAAGCTCCCAGGCTTAGTCTGGAAGGAGGTGTTGGAACGACATGCTGTCGGCTTTACACCAGTTTATTTCGTTTGCCTCCAGCCAAGATATTGACCTTGCAGTATTACAATGATATGCTTGTTGTTATGAATACTTTGATAGTTCTCTCCAACATTAAGCAAAGGTTGACAGGCTCTCCAGGACAAAAGTTATCAAGGAGGATCAGGAGAAAAACTTGAGAAAAATGAGCAAAGGTCAAAACAGAGTGAACCTTAAATTAGGCATTAAAATGAAAAGTCAGACAAAAAGATGAAGCTATGGATAAAAAACTGACAATTCTATTATTGTTTCAGAGAGACAAAATTTTAGGGTTTATCCAACAATCTCAGGTTATGCAGGTTTTTTTTTTTAACGCAGGCTTTTATACCACTACTACACCTCTAGCAACGCATCATGACAATAGTACTATAAAACTGTGTAAAAACAATATGGCATTGTAAATAAATGTTTTGCTTTGTTAAACATGTTTTATGAAGGGACTTTTAACAGTAGCAGTGAACTCGCCATGTTCAAAACCCTGAAGAACATCTTCAAGGAGTACACATTGAAATTTATTTAAGGAGAAATACATTTTCAAGGTGTGGTGGATCAGTGTTTCTTAACTCGTGGGACACTGGACACCCTAGATGGATTTCAAGCTTAAGTTTAAAAAAAATACATATCAACCATTTACTTAATGTTTTGGGGAGGGCTACAGATTTTAGTTTTGCACACAGTTTTGCTCTTACGAATTGGAGAATTGAAACGACTGCCATAGGTTCAGTTATGAGCAGGTGACATCCTGTTATACAGCGCACACTTCTTTAAGTAAGCTAATGAACATGGACAAGTTCCTCAAATGTCTACTTAGAAATATTCAAATTCTGTATTAAATTCACAAGATTCATCCCTAAAACCTGAACCAAACAGGAAAGTTAGAAGAACATACAACCTACACTTTCTAAAGAATACATTTGCTTTAAAGTTAAGTGTGGCTAGGAGCAGCCGTTATGCTTTTCTGCTGTGTGATACTTCCAAAGAAAGGAGGCCTTCCAAATAAACTATAAAGACATATTGAAAAGGAACATGCTACTTACAGAAGTAAATCGTTTGACATTTTTATTGAAAAGATGAAACCCATGAGGTATTACAAAAAAAAGTTGTATTACCATTACAGAACAGCTGGCCGTGCTTGGTGCAATAGATGTTTGTACCAAAATTGTGGATGAGTCAACTGCCAGTAAAATAAAACATATTCCTCTCTGCGCTCTCTTAGTTTGTCCCAATTTCGACCAACTTGTAAAAAATTAGATAAGCTCAGGTTACCCATTAAAAAGACAAATGGATACTAAATTTAATTCCATATTAAACACCTGTGTGTTGAGTTATTTTTATCAGTACTGTGTGTATTTTATCTATTACGGAATACTGTAATTAAATGTTATACACATGTATTTATTGTTATTTGTTAATGTGTGCCTTTCAGGTGAAAATGTTGGCTCAGTTACATTAAAATTATTGATAAAAACAAAACTGGACTCCAAGGCCAATAAGTTTGAGAACCACTGGTCTGGAGAGATGTTGGTAAGCATGGTGATTTTAGACTGGGAGATAAAAAGTTTCATAAAGGGCTAAGGGGTAAGGCAAGTAGTTAAATATATACGCAGGTCTGAACAGACCAAACCAAGAACCAAAATCAAAATTTCCTAAACAAAACATATTAATTATTTTTCGACTTCTTGTTCTAAAGTATTCATTTGTTCTTTTCACTAATACTAGAAAAACTGATGACTCAGTAAATAAAGTAACAAGGCCATGACCATCACAAAATGGCATTATCATTCTGAAAACCAGAACACAAAATGGTGCCTTTAGTGACATCAATATTATAAAATAAAATAAATAAATATCCTAAAGTATGCTTTGTGAATATCCAAAAAAACACTTAATATATCCCTACTGAGTAAAAAATGAAATGAAATCCATAGGGTGTTAGCCGCATTTCTGACAGTTGCTTATTACAAATGCCCAAGGCTGGATAATGCAATCTCAATTCTGTTTTTTTCTTTTGTTTCAAGTTTATTTGTATTTATTCTTTTGACCACATTTTTAAAATAATCTGCACTGTAAATCTTGGTTTTTAACTATCCTACATGGGAGTGTGACACACATGCTAGAATCAGCAGGTTGAGTTCTGCCAAAGGAGTTGGGCCAATGAAGTGAATGGTGTGAAGCAGCTAGCTGCTTACATTTCTAATTATTTTTGTATTTTACAAAAGGGTTGAACTTAGCTAAAAAATCAGAAGGTGAAAGAAAAAATTAATTAAAGAGGCTGTTGTTGGAATAATAATGTATTGATGTTGATCAATTCATTTTCATCCATCCATTATCCAATTCGCTATAGCCTAACTACAGGGTCACGGGGGTCTGCTGAAGCCAATCCCAGCCAACACAGGGCGCAAGGCAGGAAACAAACCCCGGGCAGGATGCCAGTCCACCGAAGTCAATTTTTTTTTCACGCTCATTTAATCCTTATTATGTTACATGTTGATTTCTTTCATTTTTTGTCATATTGGAGTCATTTGTTATTATGCTGCCTATTGTTAACTGTTTTATTATTAGCTCATTCATTTTAGACAGATTTTGTAAAGCACCTCCATTTTGTGTTATCTCTATACAGCAAAGCATCCATATTGCTACCATGTCACGCCAAGAAATTGTGTGTTGTTACTTCACACTTGGGTATTGCATGGTCTTTCTGGCATTCAAGATTTCAAATCCTGTGCTTCAAACGATTGATTGCAGTATTAGTAGGCTGTACTTAAAGATCATAGTAAGTAAAAAGACTTTTGGTGTGCTTTTCCCAGTTGGGCTGACTGTCTTTTGGTCTTGAAACCCCTACAGATTTAGATTTTTTTCACCAGCCTAAATGAAGGTTTTTTCTTTGTTACATACTACATAATATTATTGCCTAATCTTATTTGTTTGTTCTATATTAGCCTCCTTTTATTTCATTTTGCAAAGCACTTTGAGCTACATTGTTTCTATGAAAATGTCTATTATAAAAGGAAATCCTCTGAGATAATTTCAACTCCTGCAAGAGATAATTTCAGGTCCCATGAGACGAGAGTTTTTGCCAAGAGATTTTGACAAGTCCTGCCCTCCTCTCAAACATTTACAACCATGCCATGGTCCAATCACTTCTCATTCATGTGAATGCTATTGTTAGACACAGTTCCTGCACTCTCAGCTCCAAGTGGGAACGTAAATAAAAGACAAAGAATAGGAGACAAAGTAGAACGTTGTAATGAGGTTCAAAAACGTTTGTGCGATACACATGCAGAGCAGGTTAGAGATTATGAAAGTGCTAAAATTCGAAAGTCTCAAAAAACTGATAGTAAAGATCGCATTAGCGCTAACAAACGCAAATTATTACTCTGTTAAATAATGGAACAGCAAAAAGAGATTGAATATATGGACATAGGTGATATGACAGAAGTAAGTAGATATTGTTCAGTTTTAAGTTTTAAGTCGGAGACTTGTAGATCATCTAATTTGTTTTGCTATCAGGGAAAAGTAGTGTTTCTTCCCAATGAAGAGGCATATCTGCGAGAATTAAAAGGTTTGCTGTTTGGTAAAAGTGAAATCCACATACGCTAGTGGCAGAGATGCAAAGTGGCTGGCGTATAGTGCCCGCCCAGGGGTTTACGAGCGAAGCGAGCAGGGGGCAGAGCTCCCTAGTACTATATAAATAAATGTTGTTGTTGTTAATAAATTTGAGTTTGACTTGGCGTTTTGGTCAGTTTGCCAAACCAAACTCAATGTTTCAAAATTTGTTTTTGTCCTTAACTATGCTTTCGACTTTTCAATTTACTTGTCCTAAGTTGAACCTTAACTCCACCATTTACAGTATCTAACTAGAAAGTATTGTTCATACTCCATTCATGTACTTGAATTTTACCTGAGAACTTGTCACAGCACTCACGGTGAGAAGTGTTATACAAAAATAAACTGAATTGATTGGAGTTGAGTTCAGGTCATAACTGAGATAGTGTATTAATAATACTTTAAATGAACAATTTTAGTGACACGATGTGGATACATGCTATTTCAACGATTGTTCACACAAGTTTTATGATTATTACGCTCTACTAGTCACACTGCAGGCCATTTGGAATACGTGGGAGTTTTTGTTTGTAACACTCAGCTAAAGATGGATGGTGAAAAGCATGTGTGAAGTGCACTGGACGTACCACAACTACATAACAAGGTTGCTCTTCTAGCACAGCTCAATATATCTCGACGTGATTTGCTCAATAAATAGTACAGACCTCTTTCCTGCAGACAGGCTATTGGCAAAGAGCCTCAGGCGCTAGGGTTGTATGATTTAAAATGTTTGTTCTATTTTTAAAAGTACTTTGTAAGAGTGGATTTACAGAATATATATATATATATTTCTCTTAAACAGACTTCCTGAATGAAGCACTGCTATAGTTCACTCAGTTCCCCAGAGTTTAGTTTTCCATGGGAGCTGAGTCAACTTGGGCAAGTTGTGTGGCACAGCAGCCAGAGGTTTAGACTAAGAACAGCTCTCTTCTGCTAGTCCGATTTGTGCTTTGTTCGACTAATTGCTTTATTCTCCAACATCATGCATTTATTTACTGTATGTGTCTATTTTTGACTCCACTTCTAAAACAAACTTCCTCATAGCTATACGGTTTCATCTCTTATTTCATTAAGTGTAGACCAACAGCTTTTTGACAAGCACCCAGCCAACTGAAAGGTACAGCTTAATCCTTCCAAACTCGTCCAATTCAATTTAACAACATAGGGAAAGCTGCTTTTTCGCTCATTCCTGCCATTATAAAGGTTAAAGGTATGCGCCTCCAGAATGGGAAACGTGTTACGCCAGTACATTCTTGATTTATAACTCAAGGTGAGAGGTGCACACCTTCAGTCCCCGGCAGTATTATCTTTTAGATTGATGTCTACTCCTTAAGGCACTCCAGTGACCTGAGCTTTCTCTTTTTAAGCCACTTCAGATTGCCATCCTGTGAAGGCTCATCCTCCAAGTCCCAGCTCCCTTGCAGACAGTGGCAGACTTTCTTATAACGATTTCCCTGTACTTTAGTTTCTTTATTTTCCTGCCTATTTTCATAAGTCTCCTAGTCTCTGACAGAGGGAGCCATCTGCATAACATGATGCTTCTCTATCCACATTTGACAGAAAGACTAGTGTTCTTGAGATACCGAGCAGCATCACATTTGTGCCAGACATAACGTTTCATGTTGAGGCCCAAAACGTTTCATTTGATCTCATAAGATAATGTAATCTTATTGGACTTGGCCTCTAAGTATCCCACATATCTGTTAAGACTGGCTGACAGCTTTTTTTTAATAATGGCTTTCGAGTTTTCGATGCTACTTTGAAGTTCAGATGTGTGTCCCATAGCTGAGAGAGAGAAATAGAGAGCCTGCAGCAAAAAAAAAGGTGTCCTCTCAGTCAAAAGCCCATTTGGTCACTAGAAAGAAATGAGTACTTCTTTAGTTCATGTGGTCAATCCAGCTGTAATGTGCACAATAAATCCAGCTACACGACTTCATTATCAGCTCCCTTAAAAGTGAGGATGTGCAACTGAGAGTGGCACTACCTGTATGAATAATCTGCCAATGATTACAGTTTTTAATTCCAGCATAATTAACTGTGATAGACTTTTATATACTGTACCTTTCTCCTGGCTGGTGAACTTTTAAATACAATCACTTAATCACCTGATTTTTCTTTCCATGCTATAGTTCTTCTTAGGAACTGTAATAAGGAATTCCCAGAGATAAGTATATTTAGTTTGAACTCATGTGCACTGCTGCTATTTTATAATGTTTTTGGCTTCATTAAAGTAATTATGTGACATTGGACAATGGTAATACTGGAATTAGTTATTATCGGTTTTAGCACTGTAAAAATTAGACACAAGTGAAAGAGTTAGTGCCCCTGTATAATCTGAAGGAATGCACAATAATACAGCACACAATAATTTGCGGAGACATCTTTCCAGATGTGAGCTCAGAACAGAACTGAACGCAAGATGGCCAGCTCTAGAAGGGTGAACACCTGAAGTGACATAATTGGTGGACTGGCTGTCAGTCTTCTGTTCTGCAGAGGGAGGAAGAAAGAAGATATTAGATCAGTGGTTCTCAACCTGTGGGGCGGGCCCCCCTAGGGCGGCGTGAAGTAACAAAAAGGGGGGCACGAAGATGTGAAAAAAAGAAAACAAGAATCAAAAATATGAAAAAAACATCTGTTGAAACCAACACAAATTAACTTAAGCTACTTTCTGATACTAGAACAATAAATATAGAGTTAGATAAATGTTGATAAAAGTTAAGTAGGTATAATAAAATACTGTATGCATCTACATTTCAAAAAAATGTTTGGGGGGGGGGGCGATTACAACTGTAACTTGCAAATACTTAAAGGTTGAGAAATGCTGCATTAGACCACAGCATCAACCCCTAGTTCAGCAGGTTATACCCACTACCTGAGCACTTAAGCTGTTGCCCATGACCACACACGTGACAGCATTTAAAATTCGCTGGAAAGGATCAGAATGATGCTGTTTTCATTTTTACAAGCAGAGCTGTTTGTATTGATCAAAATAACAATTCTATGAAACTGAAATTCATTAAAATATTAAAATGGGAGTTGCTTTTGAAGGTTACCTCCATGGCCTATGATGGCTCCGAGTTACTATCACTCTGCTTTAACTGATCACAGTTTGAAAATGTAATGTTGGCCTCTTTATTTACATTACTACTTAACATGAAGAACATCTCTCCAGGCTTAGCAAATTAAATGCATCATTTCCTATATGGCAAGAGCTCTTACAGTTTGTTTTGACATTTATCACAGTTACGGTGCATTTTTTAAGTGTTAAAGTTACAATGAGCATGAGACACACTGGCTAAAGGGAACATATGTAGGCCTTCAAATGTTTATCGTTGTTGGCAAACTTCTTCTTCCTTCCATTAAGAGGTTGTAAATGTTGTGGTCTTTTAATGAAATGGAAACCATTACTGAACAGTAACTTAATCATTTTCTGTGCCTCAGAAATCATAATTTTACTTTACAAAAATATTTCATCTTATATTTTCAATGATATTTCATGCCCCCTATTTTAGCCAGTTCCAATTCTTTTAAATGTCAGAAGTGCTTCCTCTATATTGGGTCCTTGAGCAAAGCCCTTAACTGGTATGACGTTAACCTGCATCCAGCCCTGTAATCCGTTTCTCCAACTTACAGGGAAAACATGGAGGTTGGTGACAGGATTGGCACTCCAGCTACTGTTAAAAACCTCACACTGTTCCATTCCATTCAAACTAATGTGGTGCTGAGGTGTCACCCGTTGCATGGCTGTGCTCGGGTCCTAATTTGGGATCCTGAGGTTGGTGCAGCAATGTGCTGTATTAGTGCATGCTCCCACCCTTCTCCTCCTCCTTCATTGTTAATCATGCAAAATAATACATTATATGATTACATTTTTAAACTTTTTAATCAAACATAAACACATTATTGGTTAATGGTTTTGCATCTTTGCTTTCTAAACAGCAAAATGAAAATATTTAGGTAATAAAGTAGTTTAACACATTAGGCAAGGCTCAGGCCATTGGCTGTTACACCTAAACATTGTGAGCACCAAGGTTCTGTTACCACCCTTGGGGGGGGGGGGGTAAATGTTAACATTATACAAAGTTATTGTCTGTTATACCTACATTTTTATCACTCTTTAATTTAATATTGTTTTTTATCAGTATGCTGCTGCTGGGTTAGGGTTAGGGTTAGGGTTTGTGAATTTCCCCTTGGGATTAATAAAGTACCTACAATATCTATCTATCTATCTATCTATCTATCTATCTATCTATCTATCTATCTATCTATCTATCTATCTATCTACCTTAATATATATGGAGGAATATTTTGGACAAAAATAGAATAAATAAATAAGCAAATAAACAAATACATTGTGAAATGTGGCAATACATACATAACAACAAAATGACACGTAAGCATAAATAATTTATTGTGTCATTAAAAATGTCTATAGTTGCTTATTTATTGCTTCATTTAATTTTTTTAGTGACACCATATGCAACATGAAATATGCCTTGAAATGAAAACTGCTATTTTCAGCCATCAAAGTTGAGAGGGTGGGCTCTAGTGAGTCCTCGTCTTGACTGGTGAGTCATCTGTAAAGCAACTGCTCAAAGTTATGACTTTTCGCTTCTGTAACAGATGTGATTGCAAGAAAACGTTTCCCAGAATGACTGTATAAAACAGCTACTTTAGTTCAAGAAGCTCTTCATCATCAGGAGTCTGCTGAAGTATCTGCCGTAAGTGTGGCCGTTGATGACCATATTTATTCTACTGACAATTCACCAATCAAAAAACATCACATGCTAGAGTTCATCCTCTCACCTTGAGGGGTAAAATTGGCCTTTTAATTTCAAAGCATGTTTAAAGTTGTCATTATAGGAATAAACAGTAACAGTCCAAGGACAGACCCCTGAGGAACTCTACTGATGGCCTCACCCCATGTGATGAAGCCATTAAATTTCTGTAAATATATTAAAGATTTTGGCAAACAGCTACTTTGTCAGTTGAAGATATAGCTAAATCATTTTTTAATAATCTGAAGGTATTGCAAAAGATTTCAATATTTCTGTGAATGAAAAATCATTGTTAACCTTTAGAAAATATTTAAAAAATATTCTTAAAAATGTTTAAAATCAAACAGTATACATGTCTCAAAAATGTTATAATTCATAAATAACAAAAGTTCCAAACACCTTATGCTTTTTCTCGTGTGATACAGTAGCCTCAGAGGGGTCATTTCTGTTCCAAGGCTTTTGTTCATCCCTCTGCACTGACGCGGTCAAATATTTTCTTGTAATCTAATGAAGGATGCTAGAAACAAAGAAGGAATAAGTGAAATTAGTCCTAATTCTAGGATATGGTACTTTTCAGATTAGGTGTATTTCTGTTTTGTTTTTTTTTGTCTTAGATGTGTACTATATGTGACAAAGACATTATAGTTGATAAAACATATGATTTCTCATAATTCACGAAACTTGAATAAGATGGCCTTTATAGTTTCTTACATAAATTAGCCAAGTATATAAGAACATAATCCTTTTCTTGAAATATTTGGAATTTTCTTTCTTTTGTGAAGGCTTAGGGCACCACAGAGCCCCAAATCACAAACACATAAACAAGACCCTGGTTCATATCAAAATGTATTTATTACAAATTACCTTTGTACAGAGGATGTATACAGTGCCTCTCTCTCTCTCTTTCTACCTCCACACCGCCAATCCTACAGTCAAGTGTTGCCTTCCTTCCTTCAGATCTCTGACTTGCCTGGAAAAAATAATAATAAAAAAAATAATACATTTTATTTATATAGCTCCTTTACCATGCTCAAGGCACTAAAAAGTAGTGGGTTCCCTTTTATTGAGGACCCAGGAGTACTTCTGGTGTCAGGGCTTTAACCATTGGAAGCACTTCAGGATCGTACAGAAGTCCCAAATAGTAGGAAGTGTAACTCCAGCAGCGCCCTCTTGCAGCACTAACAGACCCCAGTAGGACTGTGCTACTAGACTATCAGTCCCGCCATTCCTTGCTGTTGTATGAACAGGTATTGATTTTCAGGGCTTCTGTCATCTAGCCTCCATGGGGAATAAACAGCCCTTAAATACAGTTCTTCCCTTTTATCCCAGCCAGGTAAGGTATGTAAATAAATCTGGTCAGGATGCCTGCCCATCCACCTGGGGTCTCGCATCCGGGCAAGGAACCTTCCTTTCTCTTAGCTGGAATGTTCGTTCATCCACCTGGGGCATCCTATATGGGTAAGGGACATTCTCCTCTCCTAGTCGGGATGCTCATCCATCCCATATGGAACTTTCTTTCTTTCTTTCTTTAAATGATTTTTGATCACGTTACAATAATTTCAGTCATAAATGGCTTGCACATATTTAGTCCTGGAATTTCAGTGGAAAATCCCTAATGGTTTTCTGTTTAATTTGAGGGAATGAGTTAATATTTCCAGACCACATGGAAGTGATACTTAATGAGTGCTTGCTGCCTGCTAAGTGTTCAGATGAATTATTGTTTTACCAAAAAAAAGGAAGTCTCAAGAGGATCCAACTGTTGTATTAGGCTTATTATCAAACTTTCACAGTATTATTATAAACTGCCCAGAGGAAGGGAGATAAAAACGTGGAGCCCTGTTTAGACAGCGTAAACACTGCTGGAGAATCTCTCCTTTAGGAGTAAACCTTTGGCAATCTTTTGTACATTTTGAATATCTATATCAGCTTGGGTTCTCCAAAACCAACAGCATATCTGTAATTTTCTAGTTTGTGTTTCCTACCTGCCTGAAACAGGTTTGTACTCTTAGCCAGGTTCCCTAAAATCAATGATTCATGTTCCGAATTGTTTATTGCGGAATGAACTGTTATCTTGATGGCTTAGAGGAATGTGCCACTATAGGGCGTAGTGTGTCCTTGTCCTGTTTGCCTGTCTCTTTCATCCACTGTGTTTTACTTTCACTGGAGAAGAAAGCAAAAACAAGAGTTTAAATCAGACTTTGTTATACTGTATGTATACATTTTTCTTCATCTTTGCTTTTTCACAACACCAGTCTTATATAAACCACCACATCTTTTCAAAAAAAATGTAAATATGGCTCTGACATTACAGAAGCAAAGTTAACTGGAGTCATTAATTCTATTTTTATACCCTGTCACACACGTGAGACTAGGAGTGAGCTGAGTGGACCAAGAGGAGGTAATTACCCACCAGGCCAGGGGGTAGCGGGGTGCACTTAACCTACCTCTGTTATCTGTACAGGCCAAAAATGGGAAAACCTGCCTGATTCAATGACATTTCCGGTTTAGGCCCCCAGACTGAAGTCACTTCCACCTTTCAGCTTATAAAGCCGCCATCTTTCCTCCACCAGTCAGTTCAGTGGAGAACTCAAAAGAATGCATATGAGTAGTGAAGAAAAAACCTTTTGCATCCAGAGACAATGTATGGGTGGATGCCCCAAACCTTTTTGCGTGTGTCAAAGCTATTCATTTCACAACCCTCTGGTGAAAGAAGGTTTACAAATATTTCAGTTCTAAACAAAACTGTCTGAACTTTTTCATTTCTTAAACTTGCTAGTCAGTGTAGATTTGTTTCAAAGCTACATTACAACTTGCTTAATTTTCACTATGTACAGAAATTTACTCATAGATATCTTTCATTTGCAGAATGACAATAATTTATTTAATTGAACAAAATTGCCATGCATCAAAACAACATTTATTTTCAATTTTAACATATGCTAATTACAGTCAGCTCTACGGATTTTAATGCCCAGTTATCTGCTTCCGATTATTCCAGTTGTTACCTGCTTTGGTAGGGTAAATGAGGTAAAACTTAATGGATGGATGTATAATACTGTTAAAATTCTGCTGGTTAAAGTTGCATTTACATTTTACATTTATTTGCATAATCGTATGTCACATTAGATTTTCACTTGTAGTCTTATTAACATAATCTAAGCCAGATGAAGGCAGTCAGTGTCTTGTTCCTATGAAGCCAATCATTGAATGTGACGTATCCAACGTCAGAGCAGCGGCCTGTGTACGCTGGAGAGCTTGCAACCAATGAATGCTTATCTACAAGTACAATGCATAGAATGTATTGAAGAGGAATAAGTGACAACACTGTGTTTTGAACCTCACAAACAAAAGAGAGGCTCGTCTGTCTGATGTCTCATATTTTACATACCATCACAGAGTGGAAAAAAGAATTAAAAGGCAGAGATTGCTGCTGAACTCTTTGTAAAGCATCACTGAATGAGGCAACACACTAACTGCTATCAAAAAAAGGGGCAAGCACAACAAGAAGATTGACACTCGGTGGGTAAATGTGACGTGAACTATGATTTTCAGTCATGTAATTTGACATGGAGCAGTGACGAGATCAGCAACTGCTATCAGCACTTCTGAATTGCCTACTGAACAAAATGTAATGTGACATCAGTTTTAGCAGACCACATTTATCCAAGTCAACTTAAGAAAGAGGTCAACACAGTTGAGTAAACATTAGTCTGGGGGACTGTTTGGAATACAAGTGTTACAGGACAAAGATACAAAATTGATCACAACAATGGACATCACAGAACCAAAGACAAGCAATGCATATTGTCCATGTGTCTTCACATGTTGCTCACTTTCAACTCCAATTTCTTCAAGCATCTTGAGCATGTTTTTGATTAAGTTGTGAATCCAAATTGGTTCCATATAATTGTAAGTGGGTAGGTCTGTGAGTAGGCCATGGCATTACCTCCAGGGTAGGCTTAGTACCAAGTGCTGTCACCATGTTCCTCTGACTCTTTGTAACTCTGTAATGGGAAAGGTGGGGTTAAAAATGGGAACTATGAAAAATAAATACCCACAAGTCAAATTAAGCTCTGGGTCAGATTCCAACTTCAAGGCAATGTGAATCCACTGTCATTAGGATCCACTAGTCTTAAGCAATGTAAAGCAATCTCTTCAGACAGCAGTAGTGTAAAAATATTTAGAATTTCTTTCTTTTTTCTTTCTTTCTTTCTTTCTTTCTTTCTTTTGTCTGTTCGCTCTGTTCCTTACTTTTTTCTTTTAACAACTACAATGACTAAGGATAAATGGCCTGGACACTACTACAGGCAAAATTAAAACTAATTATCAAGCCACAATGTTTGCTTCAAATTTAGAATTCAAACTTTGCCTGGACTATTAAAGTAATTTTTTACCTGTTTATTGCCGAAACTCCTGCAACTTTGAGTAATCTGGCTAGAGAGAAGGAGCTTGAACAACACAGGGCTCTCGTAGATCTACCAGATGCAGAGGTGGAGTTTGAAATGAGTTAACTCACCTGGAAGGAGATGAAAGAGGTGGTCAAAGTGGCTAAAGCAAACTCAGGACCGAGCAGAGTACCCCATAAAGTGTACAAGTACTACACTTAATTTCTTTGCCTCGACTGGAAAGTTCTGACAACCATATGGCGCAGGGGGAGCGTTGCCAAGAAGTGGAGACTGCTAAAAGGAGAATGAATTCCCAAGGAGGAAAACTTTGAACGCATTAAGCAATTTAGATCCTTCTCATTCCTGAGCATTGAATGCAAAATATTTTTCAGAATACTTTCCTGACAGCTTCATTAGACCTTAAGAAGGACTACAATGGCAACTTGGTACAGAAAGGTGGGATACCAGGCAAGCCAGGCTCCTTTGGACAAATGGACATAATTACACAGCTTATCAGAGAGGCATGAGAAATAAAAGGAAATCTGGTCCTGTTGTTTTTAGACCTTGCCAACGCATATGGCTCCATACCACACAAGCTGCTGGAGACTGCATTAAAACCAGCACTGTGCTACCAGGAAGGTGAAGGGTTTCGTCCAGGATTACTAGTAATTTCTAGTTAAGAGTCACTTCTCTATATACTACATCAGACTAGACTAGATCAGAAGGAGGCCATCATCACAGGTGGCACAATCTCAACCATCCTCTTTACCCTTGCCATGAATATGATAGTGAAAGCAACAGAGATAATTGCACAGGCCCTCTATCAATGCCTTTATGAACAACCTCACTGTATTAACCACTTCTTTTCCAAGAAGGTCCTGGGCAAGGATGGGCTTTAAGTTAGCCAAGCCCTGATCCCTGTTCCTGAATGGCAAGGTTTGCTTTGAATTAGATGACACTACAATTGTATAGAGTACTGAGAAGTTGGTCAAGATCTTGGGGAAAGGTGTTTGACTGCAGCCTACGTGATATACTGTATCTGCCATCTGGACAACTATTTAGAGGCTTGAGGCTTGGCTGTCAAAAGTTGAGGATCAAAGGTTGGTTCTGCTTGGCAGATTATAAATCCTGGATATACTATATTAGTGCAGCATTCTGCCCTGAATTATCTGGCCTATTTTGGTGTACAATGTGCCAATTACAACCATTGAAAGATTGGGGAGGAAGATTAGCAGCTTCATCTGTAAGTATTTAGGCTTGCCATAGAGACTGAGCAGTTCAATTTGCTATAGGAAGAATAAAATATTGAATCTTACACTCGGTAGCATCCCTCAGAAGTTTCTTGCAGAAGGGAAGCTCTGCAGTACAGAAACATCCAGAAACCTTTAAGTTTCAAAAGCTGGAATAGAGTTTCAGACCGGCAAGAAGTGGAAGGCCCACAATGAGCTGGAGCTGGTAGATTTTTAATAATAATAATAATACATTTGATTTATATAACACCTTTCCCCTGCTCGATATAGGGCAATGCTGGGAACCCTGGTAACTTGGTGAGTATGGCTTGGCAACTCTCCTAGATCCTTGTATATCAAGATCCAGGGAAAAGAAAGGTCACAATTTATCTGGGAAGAAGTCTGAACAGACATGAAGGAGACACACATAAGCAGGATGGTAGGAATAAGGCAGCCGGGAGCCTAGACTAGGTAGGAGATTGTGCTGGAGATGAAGTTCCTTTGGTATGACATCAAGCAGGCAGAACCCCAGCATGTAAAATTCCTGATTCAAGCCATCTACAATGTCTTACACATCACAGCAAACTCCCACATCTGGCTCAAGAATGAAACACCATTTTGCCCCTACTGTTTGCAAAGAGGGACATCTAGAACACATCTTGAGAAGCTGCCCAAAGGCCCTGGGAGAAGGTTGCTATTGCTAGTGACATCACCAGGTTTTAAAAACAAGCACCATCAACTCCCAGGCAAGAACATCACCTTTGTGAAGGCAGAAGAACAGTCCCAGCCAAAGCTCAAATTGGAGGAACGTCTACTTCATACTGCATGTGACCAGCAGCTAACAGTGGACTGTGACAGGTTGTGTCACAGATTATAGTTGACTGTTATGGTATAAAACTATTTATAAACTGTCATTCGTTCTTATTAATAGTTACACAGCACTTAACTTGTCCATAAGAGGGAATGCAGAGAGGCGGCAGTAGGTAGACAGCTACACAGCAGCATAGGTGTATTGCCCAAGGCTCATGGTGTGGGACTATGGGGTACAACATGGTCCATACACCCCTTGATGAAGGTGAAGCTAGCAACCCATACTATACTGCTTCTGTGGATAAGTGCAGAGGTTTAGTTTGCCAGCAAGGAGAAAGTCATTGAGAGTTTGAAGTCCCTGAAAAGATGATAGGAATACTTTCCAGAGAGACTGTACGAGTGAGAAGGCAATCAAGTATAGGGCTCCTGTTGGAGGGTGTGTGTGTAGCGTAGCCAGCATTCCTGCATGCTGGGATTAATGTCAGATTGGGATTGGTTATGATGATCCAATGGCCGTTTAAAATGAGATAGACGATGCTAGAGGTTTTCTTTTGTTGACTAGTGGTGAGAAAATAAATGTCTGACTAAACTGTATGAGAGATGAGATATCAGTAGTTTTGAATAAAGGTCCTAAAGAGAAGATGTTGTGAACGGTCTGTTACATTTGTTTTTGTATATACCGTATATACTCACGGTTAAGTTCTCCCGCAGATAAGTCGGGACTTGATTTTACTGGTATTTTATAATGTTGGTCGTATAAGTCGAATATTGTTCCAAGAGATTATGATATGCTAATGCCCACCTGAGAGATTAACCACGTAGCACAATGCTTTTTTTTTTCTTTGTGGGTGCTGCAATGCAATTTCAGCGTGCGCTCCTAACCTCTCTCTCTCTATTGTGCCTACGTGACCACACGGTAGTACCCGAACTATTCCAAAGCAAAGTCTGCACTGATTTGTGTTTTTTGTATCTCACACCCTCATACACCTTTGTTGTTAAAGCATCTCTTATCTACAATGGAACATTCGGTCAGAAGTAAATATGAAGCTGGTTTTAAATTAAATGTCATTGAAGTAGTGAAAAAAATTGGTAACTGCGTTGCTGCAAGAAAATTCGAAGTGTCTGAGAAACTGATGTGAGATTGGAGGAGGCAAGAAGATGTAAAAAAAAATGTGTCATATTTTTGAACGGGCGCTTATAGGTCTGACTTTATGATCGATCTTTCAAGTTTCAGGACCTGACTTATACGTGAGTATATATGATAGTTTTGTTGTATGGTGTTTTTCTTAAACAACATTTTAAAAGGAAATAGGGGAATTTTTCCACTCTAGTTTTTTTTAATAATTGATTGCATGACATTGATATTTAATTTTTCATCAGCACTGGAATAATAAAGAACATCTGTTTTTACCATACCTCTTGTCAATGTCTCTTACCCTCAAATTGGTTTAGCACTGTATCATGAACTACAAGATGTCCTGAGATTAGGTGGTTGCCAGGTTTCAAAGAAATGGGGTGTCACATTTAGTGCAAACAGTGCGATAAACCAGTAGTGTGAGAAGGCACAGATATCACATTCGATCAGTGGTAAGAGGAGGACTTCATTCTTTGTTTTTGTTTGAGTATTATTTTTTTAGAGCACAGATGAAGATGGGTTTGGACAGAATGGCATCTAAGAAACAGCCTGTGGTTGGAACTCCATTCTTTCAACTCTGGTTGAAAAGATAGGACAAAACCAATAGTGTGAGAAAGCATTGGATCTCACATGGACCTAGGCAAACAAATTAAGTTCCCGGCACACTGTGCAGTAATATCACAGAGTCCAATTAGTTATTTTTCAAAAGCCACAAAACAATTAGTCATGAAGAACTTACCATGGCCTGGGAGGATCACATGAAGGAAGCATATAAGAGGAAGTACTCAAAGTACAAAGACCTTCTTAGATCAGTGTCGGGGCAAGAATGGTGAGCTCTGTGTCTGCCTTTGGAAGAGGATTGCAGACGTCTTTCTGGATGCTTACTCTGTAGATCATTTAATCTGCTTGGCATCACAGAGGTACTAAAGAGGTGAGGCATTAGAAGGATCACAGAAGCCACAGAAAGAGCATCCAAATGGCTCTGGATAACAAGAGGTGATCCATGGACTACAGCTACTCGGATAGAAGTTGGGGACTAGCTACCCCCGGCTGGGTTGCCTGGGCGAAGGTGATGTTGTGAGCTCTGAAACACCCAATGACCCAGGATACATCACTGATGATGAGTCCCAATGGATGTATCCACATTATATGATTTAGTTAGTTTTTTCGTTTTTTTTTTTGCAATAAATAGTACCATGTGTACACACAAGCAGTAAAGGTGGAACATACATAATGCATAAAGTATTTAAAAGAATAATTTCCTAAAGCTTTGTCACTCTGTCCATTTCCTGAACCCATCCTATTCAAGTTCGAGGACAAGAGAGTGGGGTCTGCCCCTGCAGTATTAAGAGCAATGCAGGAGCTGCTGGAGGACACACTCACACTCAACATCAAATTCGTTCACACAAGGCTATTTTATGGTTAGCCTAATGAGCACATCTTTAGGATGTGGGAATAAGACCTGGTGAAAGACCCCCACAGACACAGAGTAGAACATGCAAACTCCACACAGGTAGTGGCCAGTTTATGGTTTGAACCCAGTCTTCTGAAGCTATGAGGCACTGCTCCACTTCAAAAGTACTGGGGAATTTTCAATTAGAGTTGGAGTTTGTTTTTCTTGTTGTTGCTTTATATAATGCAGTAAGAGATTGGAATAAATATGCTCAAAACTAAATTGTACTTAAATAGTCACAGTTTAGCATGTTTGTATAACTGCTTTCTTAATGATTTTTTTCTCTTCAAATCTATTGATTCTGACACTTTGCAGGAATTAATATTCAAAGACATCCTTTGTTAATAAGACCCAAAATTCCAACAGAAACAAACTGACATAAGTTAAAAGTGACCTCTACGATGTGCAAAGTTCACAATTATTATCAATAAAGTTTGGTGAGCCCATGCCCTTTGTGCTCCATTATTTATTGCTTATCAGGAATATGCCATTTCAGCAAAGTGGCAGTTACAGTTTAATAGACTGAACTGCACTAATTACAAAAAATTCAGAGTTCAAGAAAAGGCCTCTTTAGTAACCCACTGTTCAAACTGTGACTTAGCCGAGGGATTGCAAACTTAGACTAGATTCTCATCTTGCATGAATCAGTCTTCCTGTCTGTCTGTCATATATCGTTCATAACATTGATTATGGATACATTGGTCTGCCATTTTTGTTTTCTGCGGACACTCGTGCCTCCCAGTGCCTTTGTGAGGCTGCAGCACATTACTTATCTAGTGTCTAGGGACTTTCAAATACAGCAATGAGGTGTTAGATGCCTCTCTGCTGTGATGACAGCGTCTGCTGATGCCACCCAGCTTAACTTTATAATAGGGTATGTTTCTGTAACACAAATATAAGAGATGGCAAATTAGGTTGAGATGAGTTTGTAAAACAGTTTCTCAATTTCCTCTAACAGAAATACATTTAAAACATAAAACATTCAGAATTCATATGCATTCGTTACAAAACAAACTTAAACCTGGCCTGAGCTTGAGATTGTATTTGAAAAAATGTCCTGGCCCAAAACTTACATGGAATCAGGAGATAGAGCGAAATTGGAGAGAGCAAGCCAAAGTTATAATCAGGACAGCAGGAGTATCATTAGCCCCAGACTTAAGTGAAAGGCTGGAGCGGGTCAGCTGAAAGCCAGAATAATGCACTTAACTGGGTCAAAATGAGTTTGCAAGGACAGAAAAGATTTCAAAACCAAAGGGCTTTTCATGGAACAAACAAACAGAATATGGTTTCATTTCTTTTTTAGTCAAATTAAAAGTTGAACAACCAGGAAGTTAACAATGCTGACCATTCTACCTCTGACGTGGTCATGTGCCGCATATTTCCAGTTGACCTTACTAGACAACAGAAGAGGAACCTACAAAAATAGTCCTAAAATGGAGGCACCTACCAAAAAGTGGTGGCTCTGAGGCTAGGGATGTGCGCCAGCAATTGGAAGGTTCCAGTTTGATCCTGTAAATGTAGGAAGTGATTCCACTCCACTGGGCCTTTGAGCAAAGCCCTTAACCTCCGATTGCTTTGTCCTATGTCAAGCTTGGGTCACAGATTTGCACAGAGACACAGGTGGTTGTAGAAAACAGGTATTTTATTCAAACATTTCAAACAAACATTTGTTTCTTTTTCAAAAGCTTAAACGTGCTACATGACAAGTCAGAAATGACAGTTCCGCTAGGAGCAGAGAATGTCAGAGAGAGAGAGAGAGACACCTAATATGTCATTAATATGCCTCCAGCCCTGCAAACAGGTCCTCAAACGTACAGGGTAAACTAACCCCAGTGGCAGAATTGGCACTCCTGCCACTGTAAAAAACCTCACACTGTTCAGTGTGGTGCTGCGGTGTCACCCTTTACACTCGATCCTAATCCAGGTGGTTCATTGTGTGGTTGGTGCAGCAATGCGCTATCAACACCTGCTCCCATCCTACCAAAAATACAAAATGGTGGCACAGCACAATGCAAAAAAATTGCTAAGCTAAGTTAAAAAAATATTTTTAAAAAATTATTTGCTTAGCAGACATTTTATCCAGAGCAACTTGCAAAAGTGGTCAACATAATTGAATAATCATCAGTCTGGGGGACTGTTTGGAAAGAAGCATTACAGGACAATGATCTCCACCAGTGAAGACCTCAGAACAAAGCCAAACAGTATGCAGAGATTCACCAAACAATGATGTCTTCAAATACTTCTTAAGCACACTGAAGGAGACAGAATTTCGAATGGAAGGGGGCAGCTCATTCAAGGAACTACAAATGAAAAGAGATAACATCACCAGGGATGTCATTAGGATGTGCAGATATCAGAGACTTTCACGTGCGTTCTACTTCAGATAAAACAACTGAAGAGTTACCTTTTGAAATTTCACAATCGTCTATCGAATATCCAGCATATTAATTTGAAAAATGAGTGTGGCATGTCCTTCAAGTTTTGTGATCAACTATCTAATGTATAAAATTGAGGACCAGAGGAGGGGGATTCGGGCGACTTGAATATGTTAATTTAACTATTCACCATTGATCACAGGCTATATTGTATACAATGGGAAAGAAGATCAAGAGCTTGCCACTATTGATTAGGATCACCTGGGACTTAAAGATGAGGGGCTAAAGCATCCATGCCCTGTACCCGTGGCCCCCAGAGCAACCAGGAAGGCGGCCCCCACGTGATCCAGGGTGGGCTTTGACCCTCTTCCGTCCCACACATGCCCTGCGTCCCGGCAGGAAGGCGGGTCATTGCCCCTGGCATCCCTGACAGTGCCCCACAGCCAGCGAAAACCACTCGTGGGAAAGAGCGACCCGTCCTGCAAGAGCAGCACAGCCCCGAAGTGGGTCCTACTCCAGGACAGCCGGGGTCCGGTCCCGCTCTCCAAGCAGGGACGGGGCGGAGACGCGGCCTGAGCACCACCACTTGGTGCTCCCCTGCGCCTCGCACAGGTTGCGCTCCCCCCTCTTACCGGCACCCCGGGGCCCCCTTGTTCGGCACCCCCTCCAAGGCCTCTGCGCCTCTTTGGTCGGAGTCACTCGCTCCCCTGCAGCCTCCTCCAGCCGTGGTGGCACCCACATACCAGCAGAGAGATTCGTCAGCAAACGTTCCGACATCTGAGGGCAGGTCCCCAACAAAGGGGGTCCTACTGCTCGCCCATGGTCCGTCCCTGCAAAAGAGAACACAGGGGCAGAACCGCTGCCAAGGCACCCATCCTGTGCCACGCACTGGCTGCGTCCCCCCCTCCAATTGGCACCCCGGCACTTGCCTGTTCGGCACCCTCTCTGCGGCTTCCGTGTCCCTCTTAATGGTGGAATCGCCGGCACCGCCTGCGCTCTTTCCACCAGCCTCAGGGATTCCCTCTGCCCCCGCAGAGGGTGGCCAGCACCCGGACGCGTGCACCCAGCATCGTGTCCCAACCTATTGGAGGAATCGGCACCCAACCTCTCATTCCTCCTTTCACTCTGGGACGCCATGACGGTTTGAGACTCCTTATTGCAAAGAAAGAGCCTCTTTCCTGTCTGCGTCCCTACAGTGTGGCGCAGGACCGCAGCTGACTCGGGCGGAGGGTGCTAGGACCCGGGGCACTTAGCAGCGCGTGTCCATTCAGCGCCCTCATGGACTCCCCCCTCGCCGCGCGTACAGCCCGCGGCGCCGCACCTCCTGTCGGAGGGCTGCTTACTTGAAGCTGATCATTGGCATCACAGCCATGTTCAGCAAACCCTCCCTCATGCTGTACGGGGACGGCGAAACCTACCTTCCTCGTCGTGTCGCTCCGGCTGGAGAATCCAGCACCGCGCCGTCAGGTCACCGATCGTAGGTCCTCTATGGACGCGACTGCCTTCCTCTCCAGTACCTGCATCTCTGCCCGGAGGGCACGTAGCACCAGGAATAACTGCTGCTCCGCGGGCTGAAGGCACACCTCCAGCTCCGACAGAGCAGCCGGCAAAGACAGGAAGTTATCCGACGCAGAGCCTACCTGTCTGTCAGCCTCCGACGCCGGCAACTTCCTGTGGGCCTCCTCCTCTGGCCCAATCGAGTCTCCCCCCTGCCCGTGATGGACATTCCTTGGGCCCGCCTCTATACAGTCATTGGCGGGCACACAAGACACACCGTCCAACAGCGTGCCTATCAGGAGGAGGGACTTCTGGTCCGGGCTATCTTCACACCATTCTGGCGGCGGCGGCGTGCTTGCCGGCAGCCTTGCTTTTGCTGCAGCCGCAGCGGCTCCTTCTCACCAGCTCCCGCAGGCGCCACCGTGCCGCCGAAGCCCCGCCGACCAGCAAGCGTCTGCCACAGACGCGGATTCGGGTTGTCCCTGCCTATAAAATAAAGCACACTCCCAGCCCCCCAGGGCCAGCTGCCTATCGGCAGGGAACTCACCTCCCGGGTCCCATCTGACTGAGGAGACGTCCTCGGCGTGGCCTCCGTAGACGCAATGTCGTCCCGGGTGCTTCTAGCACTGGTGCACCCACAGGAGCCTGCTGCAGTCCAGCTCCAAACACCGCCGATCCGTTCAGAGGGAAAACGACACTCCTGCGGACCCCTGGCGGTCCGTGGGGTTTCTTTACCCCGCGGGGCTGTGTGCACGCAGCACCCGCGGCACGTGGGTGGGGTCCCCTGCTGCGCCGGGCCGTCCACAACGATATTTTTTGTTTCAGGTCCCCGCCTTGAAACAGGCAGAGCATCCTGCCGGCTACGCCAGATGTGGAGCTGACCCGGACACAGACAGGCGGACATGTTGTAAATCACCACCACACGTTTATTATGTACAAATATTTACAATTATTGAGTCATTCAGACTCAGAATACAGTCCAAATAGTGCACAAACCCCAAACACACACAGTCCTGGCCTCACAAAGCCTTTCTTCGGGCCGCCTCGTCCTCTTCCACCCGACTCCAGCACTAAATGAATGGAGACGGCCCCTTTTATAAAGTCTTTATAAAGATGATATATATATATATATATATACAGTATATTTTGAGAACTAGCCTGAACACCATCAGCCAAACACTGATATTATTATAAAACACACAGGTTTATTAACAGCAATGTCCTTCACACAGTCCTGCATAGCTCCCATACCAATCACCCCAAATCACGGGCCTTTCAAACGTCCGTGGGCTGCCTTTCTTCCCTCTCTGGACTCTGGAAGGCGGCCCTCTCTATAGTCACCCAGACATGCCCCAGGTGCTCGCTGACGTTCTTCCGGCGGCTCTTCCTGGTGTGGCGGAAGTGCCGCATGAGCACCCGGAAGCACTCCGGGCGTCCCTGGAAGGTCCTTCCTCCACCTTCCCAGGTGTGACGGAAGTGCAGATCTCCTGGGCTTCATGAGGCTTGGTGTGCCCCCTGGCGGTAGCCATGGGCCCCAAAACGGTTTGAGCCTCCCTGCTCCTTGCTCCTTCCCTGTGGTCCCCTCTCTATTCAGGGCGGTTGCCCCTTTCTGGCCCGGGGGACATATAGATCGTCTTCCAGTCCTTCCAGGCATCACGACTGGAATATATATATATATATATATATGGTGGTGACCCATTGACTACTTGAAGGCAAGAATTAAGGATTTGAGCTTAATATGTGCCACTAGAGGAAGCTAATGTATTGAATAAAATGAGTATGACAAATGAATTCCTGGGTCTCAGAAAACCCCATACTGTTGCATAGATTATTTTTGGAGTCCCTGGAACCATTTAGAAAAAATGTCAGTCAAATCATGAGAACTGTGGAAGACCCTGTTGGGCTTGGGTACTGTAGATAATAACAGGTGAGTTTTCTGGTTTACAAAATTAGAATAGATAAATGAAAAAAAGGTTTTACTTAAATATAAAGCACCCCATATGTGGCCTGTAGCATGCTGCTTTTTGTGCAGTCTTTGTGAAAAATCTGTCTTATCTTCTCACTGTCACTCCTCAAGAATATTTAGCAAGTCCTCCACTCTGGTGAAGTAGGCTCTGTTGCTTATCATTGCTTTTTTACAGTGGAGAGGAGGTTGGCACTTGTGCTTGAAAGAAATCAATTAGGTTCCAATTGGAGGTCCGTATTAAATACTGAAGAAGAATTATCCATCCATCTATTATCCAACCAGCTATATCCTAACACAGGGTCATGGGGGTCTGCTGGAGTCAATCCCAGCCAACATAGGGCGCAAGGCAGGAAACAAACCCTGGGCTGGGTGCCAGCCCACCGCTGGGCACACACACACCCACACACCAAGGACAATTTAGAATCGCCAGTGCACCTAACCTGCATGTCTTTGGAGTGTGGGAGGAGTACCCAGAGGAAACCCATGCAGACATGAAAAGAACATGCAAACTCCACGCAGGGAGGACCCGGGAAGGGAACCTGGGTCTCCTAACTGCGAGGCAGCAGCACTACCACTGTGCCACCGTGCCGCCAAGAAGAATTATGAAGAGTTTAAATAAAATGAAACTGTTTGATTTGTTGTTTTTTATTTTTTTTTAAAAAACAAGCCATTTGAGCCAATGAGGATAAAGGGGCAGGGCTTCAACTATTGTAGCCACCTTGTTGTGTACGTCCCTGCTACTTTCTTCACTGAGTTTAGAACATACCTTGCTTTTCTTTTGTACTAATCCTGCTATATAGTTAACTGTAGCAATTACATTCATTATCTCTGAGCAAACTTAAAAAATAAATACTAACTTCCATTACTGACAGATTAAAATTACATTTGAACAGTTTTATTGACAATTGCTTAATATAGCTATCCAATATTAATGTCCACTTTTATTTTTCAATGAAGTGAATAATTTGATGGAAGGCCTTGTGTTGTGTAATACTGCCACATTACATTATTTTGGTCTTGACTTGATGCCCAATTGTTGTTTTCAGCAATCAAACAGCAAGCAGAAATGTGGAATATACCAGTGGTTCTCAACCTTTTTTGGTCTTGGGACCCAGTTTTACCTATTAATGTTGATTGACGACCCCATTGGGGAGGACAGAGGATGAGGGTTGGGTACCCCCTTGGTGAAACAAGCACAGTTAGAAACAGGAAATTTAATAAATTAAAAGAGCATAGTGTGGGGTTTTCCAAATTGGTGAAATGAACACGATTACAAACTCCGTGAAGGTAACCTGTAAGCCACTGACAGAACACTGGAATAAAGAACATGGGCTGAAATCATGCATTGATGTAGAGATCTGCACAGCACCATCTTCTGGTATGGCATAGAACTGCACATTTTGTAGCAGAGCTGCAGGTGTTAATGAATTGTCTTTCTGACAAGTTTGGGGAAAGGTGAAGGATTTAGTGTGGTTATAACTACACTTCCTAATTGTTTCTGTGATATATGAGATTACTTGTATTCCTAATTAAAACAGACTTATTACATTATATTTCACCTGAACACGTTTTACTGTCTTATTTACTGCTAAACATTTTTCTGCACTTCTTTTTGAAAGTCTATAACATTAAGTCGATCATCTTAACTTAGCTTTCCAACATTAGAAATTCATTCTAAGAATGGCATCTGGATAAGAAGTACTGTAAATTAATTAATTCACATGTTTAGTAATTTACAAACAGCAGCAACCTTTGCTATCTGATAAGTTAACAGAGAGTGACACCGTTTAGCTGACCAGCTCAGCTTCTAGAACTTCACAAAGACACGCTGATACCTCTTTGTTCATTGATTCTGCTTTTCTGTGCCAGCTACAAAAATAAAAATGAGTGAATCAGGCTGATGCAGTTTCTGGCTTGTGCTAACCTTTCCTAAAATATAGTTTCCTCCCTGCAGAATATCGGTCAGGCTGGAACTCATTGCTCTGATTTTTTCTTTTATGTTCATATGTGAACAGAAAGACTGAAAAAGAGAAGTTTGCAGTTTACTGTACCTGCAAATAGGCCTGGGGTGGAACAAGCGCTAAAATTTCCAGAATTCAGAAAATGTGAAATATTCACAGTATTCTGTGTTATGTTACTATTCACAGTATTCGGAGTAGTACAGAAACAGGAGTAATTCTCTCTGAGTCTAGCAGACTGATGTAGCAATGGAGATCAACAACATGGGCCCGTATTCAGAGGACTGAAGATGATTTTGCAGCTGTAGCCGGAAACCTAAAGAAACATTCAAATTTGTGTGATGTGACAATTTGCTGGTCTTAAACCATCATTCCCAAACATTATTTATGGGATGCTCTGTTTAACAATCATATTTTCTGCAATCACTAAGACAGAGCTGAATACTCAAGCCTACAGTTCCATTTTTGATTCCAATTGGTCAGACAGCTGGTTTATTAATTCTAATATTACTTTGTACTTGAGATAAAATATCTCTTTCATTGTTAACACTAGACAGACGTCAGTTTTCACTCCACGTTTTGTTCATTCTTTACTCTTTGTGAGGACTAACAGGAGAGAACCTCAATGTTATGTAAATATACAATGCTATGAGAATATAAAATATAGCCAGGCATTGCAGGGTAATTTAGAGGGTCCTATAGTAATTGAGGAATGTGCACTAAGGTTGTACTTAATCCTTTTTCACACATGGCTACCATATCTTGGCTTATTTTTAAACTGAATTTTGACTTACAAGTAAAATCAGTTATGTGATGTTTTTAAAAGATGCAAAGTTATCAAATTTTTGGAACTGATGAGGACCGAGAGGTATTTTCTGGAATAAACAAGCTTAGAGAACTCTTGGAACTCTTGCATCCAGTGGGGATACACTACCATGTTTTTTTGGCTATCTATATATTGTGATAGGTGGAAAGCATGGGCTGGCATCCAGGCTGGAATGATGTATGAGTTCTTAACTGGCTAGGGGGGCAGAAGTACTGAATGACCAAACAGAAAGTCAGGCTGTTTTTTAACTTTGCCAGGAGGCTGGCAGGAGAGTGAATATGCTGGCATCCTGATGGAGCAAAGATCCTTACTCGGCATCAGTGTAATAGATGCACAAGGGGAGGCCACCTGTTTGGGGTACTCCCCTGTCATGCTAAATGGCAGCAGCTCTTGGATTATTGCACCAATACAGATACCTGCAGGGTATATTGGGAATTTTAGACACGCTTGGCAGCCCTGTTGGGTTCCAAGGGGGTGCAAAAGGAATCTTTGGTCCCTTCGTTGGGAAGCTTCTGTCTGACTCAGAAGTGCTTCCTAACAGGCTTTTCCCTGGTACCGGAATAACTTCTGGATCTTCCATAAAAGGAGCTAATCTGCCTTACCCAGGCAAGTTGGAGTTTGGTGGAAGTGGACAAAGCTCATCTGGGAAGAATAGAGGAAAAGAAGAGAAAAGAGAAGAAATGAGAGACTTGTGATTGTGGAAACCATGTTAAGAAACCTGTCTGAAGATATCCATCCATCCATCTATTATCCAACCAGCTATATGCTAACTACAGGGTCACGGGGGACTGCTGGAGCCAATCCCAGCCAACACAGGGCGCAAGGCAGGAAACAAACCCCGGGCAGGGTGCCAGCCCACCGCAGGATGCACACACACACACACACACCAAGGACAATGTGAAATTGCCAATGCATGTATTTGGACTGTGGGAGGAAACTGGAGTACCCGGTGGAAACCCACACAGACACGGGAAGAACATGAAGACTCCATGCAGGGAGGAGACATGGGAAGCGAACCTGGATCTCCTAACTGCGAGGCAGCAGCGCTATCCACTGTGCCACCGTGCCGCCCTGTTTGGAAATATTCATTTATTTGCACCTGAGACTTGGGTTTGTAGAGTTGTGTCTGGGGTGCTGCAATGCCCCCTACAGGTCACAATATGTAAAACTTAAATATGACTGTTAAGTGGAGGTGTGAGGCCCAAAATAGGTACAGTTCAGGCAAGTGACAATATAAATATATTGTACATCATGCAGTCTCTCTCAGATGGCTCATTCTGGGTGGTGTCTCTAAATTCCATGCTTTTTCTTATATTATGCTTATAGCATCCACAAATTTGTATTGAAAACCTTGAATGTGTTTATTGTTGTGTTGTATTTGTGTGCTGTTCTTTGATAAATTCTAGTGTACATTAACTCAGTGGAGAGTGGAGGATGAAAGTCTGTCAAAAAGTTGGTACTTGGAAACCCCCTCATGTATTTACTTATAGGTTGTAATCACCTTGGACATGTTACTAAGGTAAATGAATAGACCAAAAGATACTGTATGCTGCTAAAATTAAATATTACTGATGATGATGATGATGAGTGAGGCAGAAAAGAAGGTCATATGAAAAGTTAATGTTTTCAATCTTTTCTTATAAGAATTTCAATTATTGCTGTAATACACTAAATGTTGAATGGAAGAAGCTATAAACAAAACAACGGTTAGTTTACAAAATCGAAAGTCAAGCTTGTTTGAATCAAATGCATTAAAATAATAAATGGCTCAGCAGCTAAAGACATTTTAGATGTGGCCGGAGACCAGAATAATGAATTACCAAGTGCATTTTGAGAAGCATCTACCAATGGTAACAAGATAATAAAAACTCAAAGGTAAAGGAAAAGATAGTTCATGAGCAGTTTTGTGCAACATGAGAAAATAATTACTTTTCTTGCATTAAAATGGAAGTTATTTCTTTTCAGGCAGATTCTTCCACTATTAATATTTCATTGGAGTCAGTCAGCACACACACACATAAGCACGAGGTCCCTTCATATTTCATTCCTTCTCACTATGAAAGTTATGCAACTTTTTTACTTGAGCCAAAATTTATTCTGTAAATTTGAAGGGAGGAAAAGAAATCTTTCCCCATGTCACACTCCTATTTTGTCAAGCAGTCTTTTTATTTATCTTTAGAAAAATATTGGTCATTGCCGAGGTTGCCAGGCATTTTTGTAGGGATCCCATCACCAGATAAGTCAGTTTCATGTAATTTGCTTTTTTCCCGGAGTTCAGTACTTTTGTGGCTAGATATTACAGAGTGAAATTTTAAATATATATTTCAATCATAAAAAGCATTTAAGTGAGTTTAATTTTTTTTCATTGATCAGCATTATAAACAAAATGGGCATTTTGCAACATACTGAGGCTACAACTACCATTGCTTTGTATTTGTATTGACTTTAACAAATTCCTCTCTGTATTCTAATGCTTGCACAAATATTGTCTTATTGCTAGATTGCACAATGAGCTCAAACACTGTGGCAAACAAAGCGGCTCTATAATATTTAATGCAGCTAAAAAAGTCTTCAAACAGTTTGGCCATGCATGTTTTTCTGTTGAGCTGTTTATGTGTTTGTGCATTGGGGAATGTGTGTGTTTGCGAGTGTGTGTGCGTGTGTGCATGTGTGTGTGTGTGTTTATGTGTGCTGTTCTGATTGATTTATATTAGTGGCTCATTAATTTCCCATGTATGTATGTTTTTTTCCTGCACATTTAAGCTCCACATTGTTACCTATTTTAATTGCACTTGTTTTTAATGCCTCCAGTATAAGACTGCATAACCTACCTGAGCTACATTGGTGGCACACATCAGCACTTAGTAAAGTCAGGCCAGTTTAGAGTTGCCAATTTCAGACTTACATGAAGCTGGACCACCACTGAGCACAAAGCAGGAGCTAACCTGAGAGAGAACAGGCCATACTAGTCCTTCCTAGGCCATATTTATGCACACAATTAGATAGATAGATAGATAGATAGATAGATAGATAGATAGATAGATAGATAGATAGATAGATAGATAGATAGATAGATAGATAGATAGATAGATAGATTGCTGTTCATATAAAGGAGCCCTAGTAGTGTTTCTTGACACACATCTGCTTAATATTGTTTTTGGCTAAAAGTACTCAGTGTTGGTGTGTCAGAGACAGAATGTGCAGCATTGTTCATAATGGCGCTCAGTTTTGTTTTAATTCTCTCAATTGCTAATACCTCCAGGGGGTCCATAGTGCATCTCATTTACTGAGCCTGCTCTTTTAATCAGCTTGTTGATGCAATGGACCTCTCTTGAAGTGTTGTTACCAGCCCAGTACTTCTAATTATACTTCCTTAGATGGCTGGCGTCCTTCAACATCTGCAATAAGATGCTGCAGATGTTCTACCAGAAGGTTGTGGCGAGTGCCCTCTTCTATGTGGTGGTGTGCTGGGGAGGCAGCATAAAGAAGAGGGATGCCTCATGCCTGGACAAACTGATGAGGAAGGCAAACTCTATTGTAGGCATGGAGCTGGATAGTTTGACATCTGTGGCGGAGCAATGGGTGCTGAGCAGGCTCCTGTCAACCATGGAGAATCCACAGCATCCACTAAACAGTATCATCTCCAGACAGAGGAGCAGCTTCAGCGACAGACTGTTGTCATTGTCCTGCTCCACTGACAGACTGAGGAGATCGTTCCTTCCCCACACTATGCGACTCTTCAATTCCACCCTTGGGGTAAACGTTAACATTATACAATGATATTGTCTGTTATACCTGCCTTGCACTCTCCACCCTGCATTTTTTAACTTGCATTGCATTTTTATCACTCTTTAATTAATATTGTTTTTTTATCAGTATGCTGCTGCTGGAGTATGTGAATTTCCCCCTGGGATTAATAAAGTATCTATCTATCTATCTATCTATCTATCTATCTATCTATCTATCTATCTATCTATCTACAGTATCTATCTATCTGTCTATCTATCAGAACACCACAGTGTGGAAAAACACACTGGAAAACTTTGGGGCAGCCACCCGTATATTGTCCCTGGCTGCAAAAGGGTTTTTAAGAAAGTACTGATGTGCATAGATTGAGCTCCAGACTGAACTGAACTGGTGGTGGAGAAGATGGTGGGTTTTTAATGGGTGAGACCAGAAGTGATGTCATCTGATGTTGTTGTTAAATCAGGCAGGTTTTCCCATATTTGGCCTTTTCTCACATCAAGCAACACTCAATAACCCAGAATGACAAAGCAAAAAAGGGATTAAACAATTTTTTGGTAATTTCTAACAAGAAAAAACTGAAATTGGGCTCAAGTCTGAGCTCGAGTTAGGCAACTCAGGGACAATCCCAGAGATGTCCCTAAGCCACTTCAGCATAAGGTTATTGTCCTGTTGGAAGATGATGCTTCATCTAGTCTAAGGTGCAGAGCACTCTGGAGCAGGTTTTCATTAAGGGTATTTCTGTATTTTGTTTGCCCTGCTCAGCTTTCCCTCATCCATGCATAATCTCCCAGTCCCTGCAACAGAAAAAGAACCCCACAGCATGTTGCTATCACCACCATGCATCACTGTTTGAATGGCATTGCACAGGTGGTGAGCTGTGCCATGTTTCCTCCAGACATTATGCTAATCTTGGTTTCAATCAAATAGATAATCTTGTTTTTCACAGTCCAAGTGTCCTTTTTGCAAACTCCATGTAGGCTTCCATATGTGTTTTATGGAGGACAGGCATCTCTCTGACCATTCTGTCATAAAGCCCAGATTGTTGGAATGTTGTAGTGATGGTTTTTATTTGGAATTTTGGCTCTTGTTCAGAAAGCGGACGCCACTTAGTTGTTTCACAATAATTACGATTAGGTATATAAGTAGGTTTCACATTTATATTATCATCCTAGCCCTAAAATAGTGACTTAACATCAGGGACCTATTTTATTGACCTTAAGGTTAGTGTTTGGGCGAGGGGAAGGCCGTCTCAAGTGGCGTCCGCTTTCTTAATAAGACCTGGAATTTTCTCCCACAGGTTCTCTGGAATTCAACCAGAATGACAATTGGGTTCTTGGTCACCTTTCATGGTTTATCGCCCATGATTGCTCAGTTTGACCAGGTGAGGTGTGGTTTTTCCATACTTCTTCAACGTAAGAATTATGGAGGCTACAGTGCTCTTGGGAACTTTCAACGTTGCAGAAATTTTGTTGTAGCCTTCCCCAGTTTTGTACCTCATTTCTAAGCTTTCCAGGCAATTCCTTTGACCTCTTGGCTTGTCATCTAGGGGAGCTCCTAATAATGTCTAATCAATTAAACTGACCACAGGGTCCTCTAATGTCTCATTTTCAAATTGAATTTTTTTGCAGTTTAAGAAGCGCTGTGAGAGTGCAAGGAAGTGCAGGTTAAAGCCCGGTGTTAAATGTTCTAAACATTGTGTGACAAGCACATCATGCTGTAAGCCCGACCCTGCAGAGGACATCCAACTATTTCACCCATGGTTTACTGTTTATCAGATGCAGCAGAGTAGCTACTGTTCTTGCTCCCATTAGAGACGACAAATCGCTGGAGACCCCGGTCACAATAGTATGCGTATGTTCCTCATATTCATTATAACAAAATGTCCATTACAACTAAATATTTTTATGGTCCCATGAATTTTGCTACAACAGGATTCCACCTGTATTTTCTGAATCCACTGTAAATTGATTTTTAAAATTTTTTTTTTTAATAGACCTTTATTTACAATTAAATTGCACTTATAGTCATATTAACATACACAAGTCTATAACATATGAAAACATCTACAATCTTCTACTCACATTTTACCTCTAGAAATTAGGTTTCGTTAGTGCATAAAGCATTATAAATACCACTGGTAGCTCTGCTGCCTCGCAGTAAGGGGACCTGGGTTCGCTTCCCGGGTCCTCCCCGCGTGGAGTTTGCATGTTCTCCCCGTGTCTTTGTGGGTTTCCTCCAGGTGCCCCAGTTTCCTCCCACAGTCCAAAGACATGCAGGTTAGGTGCAATGACGATCCTAAATTGTCCCTAGTGTGTGCTTGGTGTGCGGGGGTGTGTGTGTGTGCATGCCCTGCAGTGAGCTGGCGCCCTGGGGGTTTGTTCCTACCTTGCACCCTGTGTTGGCTGGGATTGGCTCCAGCAGACCCCCATGACCCTGTGTTAGGATATAGTAGGTTGGTTAATGACTGACTGACTGACTGATCGATTGACAAATACCACTGGTGTAGCAGATGTCCCTGCAGTCTCCGTGAGATGGAAAGCCATTCACTAGACCTCCACACAGCAAGCCACAAAAGTATATATTAAATGTTTGAAAAAAAAGGGTGGCATGATGTTACAATCAACAGACAGGCAAGCTCAATGACAGCAAAAATCTCCACAAGTTAGTGAATAGGCAACAAAGAAGTCCATTATGATAAGAAAATTAAAACATCTAAGCACTGCCTAAATGAAGCAATTGGCAGAACAAAGATACTACCAAAGATAACATTTTTGTTCTAATCTCTTTATTCTATTAAAACAGATTAGTTAGATAACATTTATGCTTAAAGCATCAGTAGAAGAGGGAACTGGTAAAATGCTATCAGTGCTTTACAGTAAACTGAATGGATTACTGTAAAATACGTCAGCCATGTGAAACGAGGCTTGTGGTGTGTGTGATAGAAAAAGTTTCTTCTCATTCTCCAGCTTGCTCATGTCTTCCCACTGCAGATGACAACAACCTTATTTATGAAGATGTGATGAGCAACCTGATCGACCCAGACCGGGTACAAATAACGATACAATATGCAATAATTGAATAGAAATAAGTAAATAACAATGGGGTCTCAAAATGTTTCATTACATTTGTTAATGCCACAGCACCGTTCCTCTGAATTACAAGAAATTGGCCAGGCACAGCACAGGTTTAATATAATTTGATCTTTTAAAAACATTATTTTAAATAGTGAGTAGACAGATCCATTTGGAATACAGTAGGACAACCATGTAATGATTTTTCTAGGGGCCAAAAGAGAAAAAGGCATGGATTCTCTGTGTTTACCCATCACATTTTTATATCTATTTTCACTGCTGTTATTTTTAGGGTCAATAGTTATGATCCAGTTTGGTCTATTTAATCTGATCAAATACTTATCATTGTTGTTGTTGTTTCTGTTTTTCAGAGCATTAGTCTTTTCGTTAATGACACTGTGTTATTATGAACAACTGCATTAAACCACTGCCTACACCTTGCATTTGATTTTAGCAACCACAAGAAGGCTCTCTTCACACTGCAGCTCAATCCACTTTACTCACACATATGTGACACAAATCTGATTTTTAGAGAGGTATGATTAGCAAAAACATTAACATGGAATCAAAACTTTTCAGAAAGTATTCACTTGACTCTTGTAACAACTGTTCTGTATCCAGACTGTCTGCATTTTCACTTTTACCAGTCCTATTTCCTGTCCTTTCAGTCACTTGTTTATGTATCCAGAACACCAGAATAAATGTACTCAAACCAACAGTGCTAATCTTTTGTGTATTGTTTCTCTTCCTTGCCATCACAAGCTTACAAATTCACAAACATCCTGCACTGAAATAATGTAACCCTGAATCTATAGAGCAGCAACCAAATTTTTTGGTTTGCATCTGTCTGGCAAAATTCATTTTTTCATGTGACATGACTAGTCAGACCCTCAAAAAAAAAGAATTAGGATAGATTAACTTTTGCTACTTTGTAAACATAGCCTTAAAAGACCTTTTCATGTCAAAAACAGCACCCAAATAAATGCTTAATGTGTGAAAACACTAAATATGGGAACATACCATCTGAGCTCCATTGTAAATGCTATTTTCTTAGGGCACAGGAAACACAAACACACTGCAAGGGAAGCATTACGATAATGAGTTCCAGTTTGAAAACTTTTTGTGTGCACCTTTTGAATTAGAAAGCCCCTATCTCCACCATTATGGGTGGATAAATTCTGTGGTAGTAAGCAGTGATTAATTCCCTATATTTCCTGAAATATTTCCAATTGATTACATTACAATAACAAAATCGATATATATATATATATATATATATTGTGATTTCTCTGTAGCTTTGTCTTCTTGCTCCAAGCATTCCGCAGCCACAGCTTGTCCAGTCGACAGCCTGATAACCCCAAGATGAGCCCTGATGGTGCTATGATTATTATTATCCCCAGGCCGCCAGGAGGAGCTCTCCGACAGCAGGATCGTGCCCCGAGTTCCAGCTGGGCCTCATGGACTGTGTAGTGTTTATAGACAGCCCTGCCGGATACCTTGGGGCCACCGGGAGTCACTGTAAGGGGCTTGTGGGCTCTTATGTGCCCTATAACCCGGGAGTACGTCACGGTCACGTGACAGGAAGGAACGACATGCTCCCGGGTTGAAGAAAAGGACTGTTTACCCTGACCTGGAAGGAATAAGGAACTGTGGACTGATTGGGCAGGAACACCTCCGGGTCAGGGTGTATAAAAGGATTGTGGGAAGCCCTGAGACTGAGCTGAGCTGGGAGGTAAAGGCGAAGTGTCTGGGCGAGGAGGAGAGAATAGTATTATTGTTTATTGAATTTATGAGTAGTGTGGAGGGTGCTTTATGCACATTATTGGTATTAAATAAAGAAGTTTTTGACTTTTATCCGTGTCTGGAGTGGTACCTGAGGGTTGAAGAGGTGGACAAGAGCCTCACTGTCACAATATATATATATACTATGAGTGAGCTACATTAAGCATTAAAGAAGATGAGAAAGGCATGATAGATAGATAGATAGATAGATAGATAGATAGATAGATAGATAGATAGATAGATAGATAGATAGGAATGAGTCTTCCATATGAAGGCCTGTCCTACTATTTAAGATTGGTTACAATTTAGTTCCAGAGGCTGATGGCATAGACTTTGACCTCTCCGAGAAAAAAGGGAAGCTTAAAAGTTTAGCGGCTTTTTCAATAAATAGCTCCAATTTCCAGCTATTAATAAATCAAAAATAGTTCACACCTTCATACTTTCCAAATTTGTACTTTGCTATGATTTTATACAGTCTGGGATTTTATTGTCTTCGTGGATTAGAAGTATTCCCAAATCTATGTCTACCTCCACAGAGAAGTATTCACATTGTACCTGTTAGTGTATAACCTCTGTGATTTGCATTACTTACTGGTTATTATTACAGAATTGTGGTTTTTTTGGTAGTACTGTTTTGCCAATACTGACTAAGCAACCAAGGTAAATCTCCAAACCACTGTTTGTCATCCTTTGAATCTGACCTCATTCAATTTGTTAGAGGACAAATCTGACTCCAAAATTAATCTGACTCCACATTAGAATTATAATTTGCAGGTTACTTCTACCCTTTTCCAATATCTGCCCAGCTTCTTCTTTCTCATTATTAATGCAGTGAGTTTCATTCATATTCAGTCATCCTGTTACATTTAATTCCCTGTTTCTGTGTTTCTTGTGTCTAAACACTTTCTTAATGTCAACCAATTTCTCTAGCAACACATTTTGCTACATTTACACATTAATTTATTTATTTGAACTTTAAGTAACACTTTAAAGTGTCTTCTTGGGGACATTACCAAAGTTTAAACTATAAACGTAAATAAACCAATCAGTCCAAAGATTTTCCGGTTTCTGTCTGAAACAGGCTAAGTAGTCACTGAACTCCTCTCTGGGATTCTACAGTTTCAAACATACTAGTGTCCATAATTCTTGTGGTCTCCAACAAAGATGTGATGCTAAGTTTGTCAATGGTGATCCAAGGAAAGAAGATATATCTTTACTGAAGTAGCAATCCAAAACATAATATGATCTGCTTCATCACCAGCTCTGATAGGGGTGTGGTAAAGAATTAGACATAGCTGGCAGTATATTGACAGGTGAGTTATTGCAGTGTTTTAGGAACCAGTTGCTAAAGGCTCTTTTTACCACAGTCATTTTATTCATTCTTTGAAATTTAACAATACATACACCTTGTGATTGGAGTCCACATCCTGGTTTATAGACATGAATAATTTAAGCAGATAAAAATGGAGTATTAACCCCTGAGAAGGTGATGTGAAGATATTTTGTCAAGAAAAATACACCAGGAAATAAAAGTGGCTAAAAGCATACAATGATGTAGTTTAGCAACAGACCAAGGGTCAACATAGGAGCTGATCATGAGAACTGTTAGATTTGCAATCATGCCCGTGACTGGTCTTTTTACTTTTACTTTCCTTTTTCTTTTCCCTCTCAATTCTGAATTAGACCTTTTCACGGCTAGTGCCACTTTGCAATTAGGCACAATTAATAACAGTAAAATTAATCAAAAGTTAAATAAAAAAATAAAAACATTGAAAGGTCAAAACTCAGGACATAAATATTTCCCTAAAAAATCACAAACCAAAATAAAGTTTTTGGAATTTTTATCCATAAACTTGGTGTTATGCTGTAGCAAGAGTTTCATCCCTGCTCAAGTGTTATTTTATTCTTTTTCTTGTCTTTTGAACATTTTCTACTTATGGTATTGAATATGTTTACTGTTTAATGTATTGTTGAATATTTGTCAATTGCTGATTTTGTATTATGTTAATGATGTATTTATTGATTCTGTAAGTTATGTGCCTTGTTTTCTTAAAGTTGATCCTAAGGGGAGGAGCCCCTGATATTGCAGCTGGAGGACCACCCATGGACTTTATAAACTTGCCTATACTGCAGTGCTTCAGTTTGGTATTGTATCTTGTATCTCTATAGTGAAAACTTATTGGTTTTATGTATTTCTTCTCTGGCTTAAAATTGTTAGTGTTGTATAGTTTGTGAACTGACAAGAACATTTTAATGGGAAAACCAGGAGATGGATTTGAGACAAAAGAGGGGTCAAAACCTGGAAATCAAAGAATACAGAGCAAAATGCAAAATGTGAGACAAAACCAAAAGTCAAAACCAAGCAAGGTTCAGAGCCAAATATAAGTTACTAGATCAAGAAGAGTAAAGAAATGATTTTAGATTTGGAACCTACAGATCGCATAGTGAAGTGAGCATTCTGTTGAACTTTAAACCCATCACATAAATTGATTGATAAGTCATGACCTCTAAGGACACACTCTAACTATCCTAACAACATTTACACAAAATAGCAGCAGCTGTACAAAGATGATGGCTGAAAGTGGCAAAAATGTGCCATTTTCATGCCATCAAGAAATTAGATAGGATTTGTTGATTTGGGTGTCAGAAGGTAACAGTTGATATCCTAAATTACCACTTAGTGGTAACCAAAACAAACAGCTGCCATTTTTGGTTCAGGCCACTGTTATGACACAAACAGCGTTGAGGATTTTTATGTGTAGAAAAGAGAACAGAAGATGATTAAAATAAGAAACTTTCTAGTCAGAGGGCTAGCAAAGGTCAAAATACCAGGGAATCAAAACAGACTGAGCAACAAGATCAAAAAAGCTTAAAATGAAGTCAAAGTCAATACTTTTGAAAAGAGGTGAACTCAGAGTATGAAACACCTAACACTAGGGCCTACTTCTAAATAAAGCCAACTGACACTAACATGAAGGAGTTTTTGCCTCCACCAAAAGATAACTTGAAAATACAAATGCATATTTATATGCCTCATCCAGATGTCATGGAAGTTACATTTTCACTGTTTGGAATGTTGTTTAAATAACGAAAATCAGGATGGTAAATAGATATAACTTTTTAAAGTAAATTTAAAAAGCACAAATGTCAAAATAATGCATACAAATTAAATAACACAATACACACATACAAACGTGTGTATATTACATTCACTCACTGGCTTCAGTAAGTGAAGGATGAATTTAGAAATGAAAATTTGCCTTAAAGTTACCAGGGTACTAATGTAACCCTGAAAATCTATCATGGATTAGTCACCAAATTTAAATTGCCCAGGTATTTTTACTAAATCTATAATATCCATTGAGGTTTTTTTTGAAAAACACAGCAAAACAACAGATCCATTATACAGTATTTTTCCCTTTGTTCTATTAAGATATTCCTCTTTTAACAGTTATCAGACCCTCAACATATGATACCTCAAGAGATATAGAATAGAATAAAAGTTTTAAGAACTAAGACATACATCTAAGAAAAAAGGTCATACAAAGTAGTAGAAAGCTGTGCTGATCCCCTCTGTGTACCTTTATTTTACAATTTTAAAAAGTAGGTTGGCACTGAATGCTTTCATTTAAGCAAAACTGGACAAAAAGTTTAAAAGGCAACTTTCTTGGACCGGTCATTGAGGCATCTTGGAATAAATAAGATTGAATATTCTGTAGGGCACAGGAAACACAAACACACTGCAAGGGGAAGCATTACGATAATGAGATATCCTGCACCACTTATTTATTGTTAGGTTTAGTGAATTGCTTTGAATTTTTGTAAAACATTATTCAGTTTTCTTTAGCCTGTGTTTTTATTTCCAGTTTGAAAACTTTTTTGTGTGCACCTTTTGAATTTGAACCAGACCCCCTCTGCTCCTTGCCGACCTTGGATAAGCGGTGGATAATGGATGGATTTTGAATTTGGAGTAGCTTTATTTTAATGTCATGTTTAAGAATTTAAAGCTGCACTGTTTTATTTTTTTACATTTGTCCCAATTTTAAAATAATTAACTGGGTGATATTTTATATATAGTTGATACAGTTTTGATTTCTCTGTAGCTTTGTCTTCTTGCTCCAAGCATTCCAAATCTTTATTTTTTATGGGTTCCAAAACTCTGCAAAACATTCAGGTTGATACTAGAATTTGGACAACTGGACATTTTGGTCACTAAGATGAAAATCCTTTGTAACAATATTTTAGCATAATTTTTATGTATTCATTTCAGTAAGCCAGAGCCTATCTGTGAAATTGTTCAAGAAACCCACACGAAAATAAAAAGGGCATGCTGTGTGTGACACAAAGCTAATTTAGAGCAGCCACAGCTTGTCCAGTCGACAGCCTGATAACCCCAAGATGAGCCCTGATGGTGCTATGATTATTATTATCATTCCCCTATCTGTTTTCTAAACTTACTTTTATTTATATACTGGCTTTCTCTTAATATACAGGTATAATTCAGGAATGTGCCCAGTAACCCAGTTCAAGATGGGTCATCTAGTCAATGCAAGGCAGACTGACACGCACTCCCATGCCTTGGGAAATGAGTCACCAGTTACTTTGTGGTATTTCTTTAGAATTTCAAGGAAACTCACAAGAAGAGAAAATGGAATGTTGTGTCAAAATCTCAACTAGAGTTTAATTACTCTAAGACAACTCTGTACGGCCAGCAGCCATACCACCTGCACTCCAGAACAGGTGATCCACCTGAAGCTTAAGTATGTTTGAGACGGACCAATACTTGGATAGCAGATCATCTAGGAAAGCTTGTGTTGCTACGAGACATAATATCACGGCCCTAACTCTCTGTTGACATAAAAGAGGTCATTCAAAAAGAGTAGCGTGTATCCTGATGTTCTGGCTAAATTGCCCACCACCTTCTAGTCATTCTGGCCCCCTAATCATCTCCTGTGTCTTATTTTCTACTTAGATCTCTGACTCCTTCACCATCTAATAGCTAATGTATGGTGAGTGACGCAATAATGGCGGCCGTCAAATCACACAGGTGGACACTACACATTAGTAGTGGTTGAAATGTAAAGCACTTTGAGTAGCTAGAAAAAACAGTATATTAATTAATGTTAATTAATTATCATTATTATTATTATTCATTATTTGGACAATTTAGATTAGTTAGTTAGATTACAATGCCACACTTTATTCATTGTGATTTAATTATATATAATATAAAATTGAAAACTTAATTAATTATTCATTTGTTCATTGACCCATTACAAATTAAATGTTTAATATATTTAAAATTTACAATAATAAAAGGCTTGCACTAAATAAAGATTCATTAAAATGACAAATATTTTTCTCCATAATTTTTCATCTAGAAACAGATAAGAAAAGAGCAAATAAATGGATTAGTTAATTATTACTTTTTCGTGAATGTTCATATTCATTAGGATTTAATAATAATAAGAGAACAGTACACTGTAATGTTGTTTAGTCTTACATGTTTTCTGGTTTTATGCAGCGCTGGAGGGATTTCCCCTAAATTTATTATGAGCATGATCCATGACTCTATGCTTTCTTATTTATTATACCTACCCTGCTAGACTCAAGTAACAGCAATAGCCCATCCATATTCTGGCTGTATCTTATATTTCCTGGCTGAATGCACATTGGAAATTATTGTAAATTCCATGCTTTATTAGTTGTTAATGTTCATTGAAAAATACAAGTTATCAGCAACAAGTTCACGAAAAACGATATACTATATGATTAGCATAAAAGTTTGTTTTGCAGTGAAGATTGCTAACATACGTGTTATGGTCATGCGGAGAGATATGGCACATTAAATGTTTTGTTCTATGATCAGTAAATACTTCACCACTATGAGAAGAACGATTTTCTATGTTATGTATAAAAACAGCAGAATCTAGTAGAACATGGAAATCATTTAGATGCCAGAATATCTTTCATTCTTTAGCTGTATTTCAATTTAGAGCTACTAGGCATGTGGAAATAATAATAATAATAACTAGCCAACCCGCGGCATACCATACGCCGCATAATCAGGCCGGTTTTTTAATGATTTTTAAACACAGGGAGAAAATTAACATTTGAAAAATCGGTAATGTAATAAATCAGCAAGAGAACCAACATTGTAACAATGCACGGAACGAACCAACACACAATCGTCCGTGACTGAAAACTGGCGGACCCCCATCGCTCATATGCCCACCTCCAACTCGTCACTTGAGTCGTTGTCATATTTGCACAGTCCAGATGCACCTGTGACTCACGTAGACTTTCCGTGTTCCTGCAGGAGCATCTAAGAAGACGCATGTTTGGCGCGGATGCGAATTGCTGTATGTAGTACGTAAAACAGTTTGCTATGGTGCACGCAGTTGTGCATCGTAACTGAAAATTCAGTTTTTACAGACTGCTTACTTCATTGTGTTTTAACCTCAGTTGTAAGGGATTGTTTTAAGGATCCCATGAGATACCCCTCGCAAACCATTTTACACGCTGCATATGGCGATTCACCTCCGCGAGAAACATGCATCTATGAACAGTCAACGTGGCTCGGAGGTGCCAGGAGTTGGTGGGTGTGGCTCCTTCCTGCTTGCGCCATAGGTGTCTTACTTGTCCAATTGTATCCGGCTGCTCAGTGAATCCACACCCCTTCCGGCGTGCTTTCCATGGTGGTCTTGCCTTAGTGAATTATATATATAGATAATAATAATAATAATTATAATAATAATAATAATAATCCATCCATCCATCCATTATCCAACCCGCTATATCCTAACTACAGGGTCACAGTGGTCTGCTGGAGCCAATCCCAGCCAACACAGGGCACTAGGCAGGAAACAAACCCCGGGCAGGGCGCCAGCCCACCGCAGGGCGCACACACACACGCACACACCAAGCACACACCAGTGCACCTAACCTGCATGTCTTTGGACTGTGGGAGGAAACCGGAGTACCACTCAGACACGGGGATAACATGCAATAATAATAGTAAAAATAATCATAATAATAATAATAATAATGCAACAGACTATCTCAACCAGGGCTTGTTCCTTTCATAGGGCACACTCCAGCTCCTTATAACCTGTAGGTAGCAAAGAAGTTCAGTTTAATATTCAGTGTAACATTGTAGTCCATATATTTAATAAACTTTTAACTCATTTGTATGACCTGCTTATTAAATATTTTTCTTTCATATGCATATGTATTTTATTTCTACCTATTATTATTATGTCACAATGTCTGCTTTTCCTCTTTTATATTTATATGTAATATTTTATAAAGTCTTATTTTTGTTTTAATTATTATGCTGCATTAGTCTGTGAGAAAGTACTTTTTGGCTCTGCCATGAGAAATGCTAAGAAAGTTCTTTTTTTTTTTCCAGAAATTTCTAGAAAAAGTACTGAAAGCTTGTAGTTAAATACTGATTGGATTATTGTACCAAAGTGATGTTATCTTAAAATTCTGAAAGTATTACTACACCCTGGCACTTGAAAAAACCCAAACCTGCTGAACCTTAGACATGCTGAATCTCCAACGTTGTTGACCTGCTCAACTCTGTAACTTTTGAACTTCACCCTCCACACGTCTGTACACTCTGACAGGACCCTGAGATTGGAGCGCTGAGAGCACCTCAGCTAGAAAACAAAGAGAGAGACAGAGAGAGAGAGAGAGAGAGAGAGAGAGAGAGAGAGAGAGAAAGAGAGACCAAGCATTATAACCTCTGCAGCTGCATTCATCCTGCTGAATTCCAAATGTGGTTTTCCCAGGAGAGATGATAATAATAATATGATGGACTGACATCCGATCAAAGAATGGTTCTTTCCATGTAACCAATGATGGCTCTGGGTTCAGTAAATGGTTAGATGGATAATAATAATAATAATAATAATAATAATAATAATAATAATAATAATAATATAAACATCAGCCTTTTCAGAGTTACTTCCTGCTATATTCAGGCTACACACCAGGTGTATCTAACCTTATGATGGACTGAAATGATCTAGAAAGTAAATGAACAGATAATAATAATACTACTAATATATCTTTCTATTCATTCTCAGACCTTTCCATTATTTCAAACTCATTTTACAGGAGACCAGCATATCCCAACATTACTGAGAACAAAGCAGAAACCAATAATACTAGTTCTAACAATGGACATTATTTTAGCACACTGCTGCTTTTACTGAGATTGTGAGTGATATGTTTTCGGACAGGTCTAACTTCTTTTTGATGTTTGCATGTTCTACTCACGTGTTTGGTGTTTTCTTTCAGTGTCTCGGGCTTCTTCCCAAAAACCAACGCCATGACGTCAGGCCGGCTGGTGCTTGACCACAGTAAATGAGTCTGGACATGTATTCTGGCAATGTTCAGAGTCGGTGTCTTGGTCAAATTGCTGTATTAATTACTTTTTAATTCTACTTAACCATCAACTGATAAAGAGAAGGTTTGGAGTTGAAGATTTTTATTACAGGTTTATAGGGTCATTATTGTGTACAGTGAAATTCTTACTTGCACATGCAAATCAAAGTTAAACATGTCACCACTATCTGGTGTTATGCTTAGTTAGTATAACTAGCTTACCTTGAAATTGTGGTCTTCCTTAACCTGAAACAACTCCCTTACTTCGAAACTAGCAATATGCCTGTACTGTCAGTTCTTCAACGGTCAACCATTTTTTAACAGAGAGACAAAATATTCGTGGCTTGGGCACTCCAAGCTAAAGAATGAAAGATAAATTAAATAAAAGATGCACAACAATACACTTGCTATTTGTTTGCCTCAACAGGCCTTCTAAAGAGAACAGTTTTTTACAAAAAAAAATAAAGTGAAACAAATGTGAGAACGCACAAGAATTGCATCTTGCATCTGCACCAACCACACTGATTGCATGTCACCCAGCCTTGAATGCTGCCTACTGTTCACTTTCTTTGTCTTTGTTTGCGTTTTTTGGCTTTGGTATTTGTCAGTGGTCATAGTTTTGACTTGCTCCTTGTTTGTGTTTATGCCTTAATCTACAACATTACTAATTCTTCTGCTTTTACTTTTTGCCTATTCTTTATTCTTATTTTAGTATACCTATGTTAAGATATCCTGTGGTTGTCTGTCTCACTTATCTGGATCTGCCAGTGTCATTACTCCTTAGCAGTGACACTAGAAGCCTTTGTCTTTTGTCCCCTCACTCTCAATTAAGGCAAATGTTATTCTCAGAACAGTATTGACATCAATCAAATACACTGTAGAACTCAATATGGTTTCCAACCTCCTGCACAAATCATTTTATAGCAGATAAGTTAGAATGCCCTAGTTAGGTTAGTGTGTATCAATGGCTGCCCTATCATATGGTTTGCTCAACTTTAATGCAGTGATAAATGTTTTTTACATGACATACAAAGCTCCATTCCAGAGGATGAAATAATTTATCAAGCCATCCATTCAATTTGTGAACCATTTATCTTATGCAGTATCAAGGTGCATCAAAGTCTTCCCTGGAAGCATTTTGCACTACAAAGATACCAGCCTTGAATATTATAAAAGTCCATCATATTGCACAATTATGCCATTCAACTAATTATCTTGATTTCACTTCTTGGAAAAGTAGGAGAAAACCTGAACAAACACAGTGAAAACATGCAAACTCCAAGTAGAAGGAACCCAAGGGGAGTATTGAGCCAAGGTCCAGTCCCTGTGAGGCTTCAAAACTATCAACTGTGCTACACCACCTCACATATTACAATAATAATAATAGTCATATTATTTCAGTAGTCATTAAGCAATATTTTTTAATAAAGTTGAATACTTCAATACTCAGTAATAAGATGGAGGAAGGATAAGTGTTAACTTAGGCAACATTCCTTACCATGAATGGTCTAAAGAGCACCTGTTAAACTTGAGCTTGCATCATCTTTTCAGAAGCCGTTAAGTCACTGAGCCCTTCCTGCATACTCTATTCTTCTTCTTTATTAGCTCTTATTACTAACCTATTTTGAAATCACTAGCTATGAGTCAGAGATGTCTTCCCTTTCCTGTCTCCTGGGAGCGGAGCTCCACCTCATTGATAGATGTGTGACAAAATAGCAAGCTAGCCTGTGGGAGCTGTGATCAAGCTAAGTGACAAAGCATCACATCAAGCCCAGTAGTCACAGGAAGCAGTCGACAACCTGTATGTCCTGCATGATGAGCACTTTTGTGTAATGCATTAGATGTACAGAACACTATTTTGTAGAGATGCTTAAAATTACTTTGGGAGTGCGTGTGGGTTTAGCCACCTGCTGAGTCAAAGAATGAGAAAGCAATGGTGTTTCATCCTACAGTCTTGCAGCTTTGTAACTAACCTTAAGGCCATACTACCTGATAGTCTGGTTGGTTAGCCAGTGAAATTGTTAATCCAGTCCAAGGTGTTCAATGAAATATACAAGAGTGCAGCTTCTAAGGTCAACACCACAAACAACTTACCAGCCCACAAACAGAACTAACATACACCAGTATATTTAACTTACTTTGAATTTGTGTTTATCATAAGCAGTTATACAGATCTTGACTAAACAGAATCTTTCCAAGTGACTTGATCATGTTTTCTACATCTAATAAGAATGAATGACATAGATCATCTCCATATTGGCTCCATTCTGATAATATACAGTGAAGGAAAAGAAATCATTCTTCTCCACTATGAAATTATGTACACAAAGGACAGAAATTCCATACATTATGTATATATGTAAACTTAGCTGATCACTAAATTGTGCCTGCATCTGAGCGTTTACTTGCCCTCATGCATCACAGATACTTCAATGAAATAATGGAGACAATCTGTTTCAAAGATTGTTTGCAGAACTGTATTGATGACTTTGAGCCTGGAATAAGGAAAGCCATCACCTACTAATACAAACTTACTCTTTAAGCCATAACATTTCAGGATACTGCTGGAATTTTTGCACGTTGATAGTTCTGCTGCTCAACTCATTGTGCAACATGACATCATAGGGCCTATGAGTTCAGTATACCACAGCCATGTTATTGGAACCTATAAACTACACTATATGGTCAAAAGTAAAGGTTACTGTTAACACCACATCATAAAAAGATGATTCAGACAATTGTACACTTCCAACTTTGTGGCAACAGTTTGGGGAAGGCATTTTGTTCTGATCCAGCATGACTGTGCCCCTGTACACAAAGCCAGGTACATAAAGAGATGGTTTGATGAGTTTTGATGTGGAGAAACTTGAGTGGCCTGCACAGAGCCCTGATCACAACACTACTGGACACCTTTGGGATAAATTGGAAAGCCGACTGCAGGCTAAAGGCCTCATGTATAATGCCTTCCATAGAACTCACACTAAAACATAGCGTACGGACAAAACTACAACTGTGCATATGCACAAAAAAATTTAGATGCATAACACTGTGCGGAATAAAAGTTCTACACACTTTCCCTTTATAAATCCCAGTCAACGGAAATTTTAATGCACATGCACAAGCCTATAGCCCCACCTCGACAAATAAATATAAATGGCCCCTTCCATTCTGCATATTGTTAAAAGACAATGGCAAAAGCATATGGAAAAAAGAAGAATGTAGGTCCTGCTCAGTGAAGTGGAGGCAAGAATGAAACATATTTTTGGGTGGCTTAAGCTGTGTTATAAACAAGAAAAGGAAATTGATGGAGTGGCACAATTTGCTGGAGGCACTCAAAAGTTCAAGTTCTGAAAGTTGCACAGTGCTCAAAGTAAATAAGAAGTGGTCAGATATCAAAGTCAATGTGAAAAGGAAAGTCGCAGCCCACCATCTGAGTGTCAACACGCTGAAGAAGGTAGCAGAATTCCAGAGCTCACACTGTTTGAGCAGCGAGCTGCTGCAATTATTGATGGGCAGTTATTTATCTCACCAGAACATTAATGAGATATTTTTGCATCACAGATAATTTTCACATTAATTGAATGGAAATGCTTTTTATTTACGTAAGATAATTCATTCCCTGAAGGCCTCTTTATAGCAATATGCATGCAGTCTATTGCTCCAGTTACATATGGAAAACAAGACGTTGCTGCAAATTGTGCTTTGATGGTTGCCTGTTCAACCTCAGTGTAAGGAAATCTTTTATATCTGAATGACAAACAGATAATATCATCCCATACAGCCGGCATGGTGCGATGCATTGATGACTGAGAAATAAATATCAGCCATATCATGTTGAAAAGCTCCTGTGGCTAAAAACCCAAGAGTGGACAGATAGCAGGAGCAGATAGAGTACAATTCCTTAAAGTCTGCCTTTGTAAAGCCTGCACCAGTTCAGCACACAGCCACAAGAGGATAATCTTGGAAATCTAAATCCACTTAGAAGCCAGTCATTATCAGGGGACAAGAAATCAGTATGATTTCTAAATATGCGCTCTCTTCTAATTCTTCCATTTGCAATGTCTTCTAACAACGCTAAAGCAGACATGGTAGTTGGAACAGTTTAGCCATTCTGTGCACCATTATATTGTTACAGATTGATTACAGTCAAGTGCTTTAAATATGAAAATGATATGCAGTTAATTTTGGTATATTTGATAAAAGACAGAGTCATGGATGTGAATATATAAAAGAAAAGGAAATCACACAGAACCAGTAGCACTGCTTTGATGCTGGGTGACTCCCATTTACAAAACTGAGCAGAAACGTGTAGTAGCATGGGGCGTACGCAATATTTTTGTGCATATGCATCATTTATGCATGAGGCCCCAGGTCATCTCATCCAACATCAGTACCTGACCTCACAAATTATATTTTGATGGAAAGGGCACAGATTCCCTCAGACACACTCCAAAATCTTGAGAAAATCCTTCAGGCAAGAGTAGAGATTGTTATAGCTGCAAAGGAGAACCAACTCCATATTAATGTTCATGGTTTTGGAATCAAATGTTCTACAAGTTCATAAAAGTGTGATGGTCAGATGTCTACAAAGCTTATTTGTCATAGTGTATTACTGGATGCTGGGGGCATATGGACTGGGCACATCAGTATAATTCTGACTCCATTGCAAATCTTCAGAGCTAAAGGCAGGCAAGGGTCAGCACTAAGGTTCTGCAAATGAGGAATAGCAGAAAGACTCCCAAGATGTTAATATGGACAGTCTTCATACAACAAGCACCATCAATACTCTACTGTCAGTGTGACTCTCACCAGAAAATAAAATAAAAAAAGATTACAATATAATAATAATATTGATAAGGGTATTAAGCATTTAAAAAACATATACCACTCTATTATAGTTTTGTGTTTGCTATTTTTATGCTATGTACTACTTTTTAGAAGTGATTATGAATGTTGCTTCATAGATATAGCATTCTGGTTTTGAATCTGGTGTCTGATCACTGTCTGTGTGGATTGTCTTCCAGGTTCTCTGATTGTCTTCACCAAAACTGAGCAAGTTGAGCTAATTTGTGACTCTTAATTGTCTCCAGGTGAGTGTGGGTATGTGCTTAAGCAGGTCTAGTGACAGAATGACAAGCTCTCCAGGCCTTTTTGGTAACTTTCGTCCACTGCAATCCTGAGTTAGAATAAAGAGGTTTTGAGAATAGTGTGTCATGTTATGCTAACTTTTACAATGCTTTGCATTTGGGAATATGAGTTGTACTCTGAAACAAACTTATATAAATTGTACTGTTTAAAATGAGTTAAATTATTAAATGATACCTTAAAGGCTGTGGCAGCTGAAGTTAGCATTGCTGTTTCACAGCTTCAAAAGGTTTGGTTTGAATCCTAACACCAGCAAGGTCGATACGAATTATGTATGCTTTCTCTGTGTGTGTGTTTGTGTGTGCTTTCCTCTCTCTTTTTTCCAAGGCCCAAACAGGTATCTGACTGATTAATGGTTGATTCTTATTTGGCCTGGTGTTGGGGAATAAGTGAGTAAATAAGTGTGTACTATGATGGACTGGATCCAGGTTTGGTTGTTATCTTGTGCCAAGGGAGACTGATATAGACTCACTAGAACCCTAAATTGGATTGAGTGGATCCGAAAAATGGATGGTTTAAACTGGAAAAAATCTAATTCGCACTTAGAGGATCTGTACAAAACTTTTTCAAAACCTGGCAGGATCTAATCAATGACATTTTAGAATAAGCATTTAAATTGAGGAAGCAGGCTCTCTCCCCTCTTTACTCCTTTCATTTATCTTTATTAATTTATTGTTTATCTCTTCATTTGTCTTTACTAGGTTTTACACTGCTGGCCTAGCTCTCTTTCTTAGGGGTGGGAGTTGATTTGTTTCAAACCTTTTTTTTATTTTTATTTTTGTAGAACTTGAGTTATGTGTATGGAATATTATTTGATTTTAATAAATTCAATTAAATTAAAAAAAAGGAAAATGGATGGTTCAATATTATCAAATTATTCCCTAAGTTCAGTCAATTGGCAATATTAAATTTGTATTGAGTGAATGAGTGTGTGAGTATCATAGTGACCTGTGATGATTAGACATCCATTCTTTGGTTGGTTCCTGTTTTAAGTGCATTGCTTCTTGCATAGTGTTTGGTACAAATACACCTCTAAAGTAAAAAGAAGGTTTAGATGATGGATAATTATTATCCCATCCATCTATTCATCTATTTATTTTATTATTACAAATAGAAATAGTGGTAGCTTTAGTATTGTTGATTGATAATCAATTAATTCAGTGCACCAAATTTCATTGCACTTGCAGTATCAGAATATTTTTTATCCACCCATCCATTATCCAACCCACTATATCCTAACTGCAGGGTCACGGTGGTCTGCTGGAGCCAATCCCAGCCAACACAGGGTGCAAAGCAGGAAACAAACCCCGGGTAGGACGCCAGCCCACCACATCCATCCATCCATTATCCAACCCGCTATATCCTAACTACAGGGTCACGGTGGTCTGCTGGAGCCAATCCCAGCCAACACAGGGTGCAAAGCAGGAAACAAACCCTGGGCAGGGTGCCAGCCCCCCCGCAATAATAATAAACAAAATATTTTATTAGAATTGTTTCATTCAGTTTCTAAGAATTACAGAAATTTATGAAGAAAATGCATGCTAACTACAAAAAATAATTTCATGTAATTGGAGAAATTAGAAGCATTTTGCATGGGAAGCTGTGATTAGGCAACTCTGACTCAACAGCAAGGCGTTTCACATTTCTAGCAGTTATATACTTCACTCTTTTCTCTTTTCCAAATGTTACATGGTTATACTGTTCAACTGGTTGCTTACGACCAACAGATACTTAATGGGGAAATGAAAAAGCTTATAAAATGCCTAAAATAAAACATATAACATTGCTTTAAATTTCCATATATTGTTTTCAATATAATGTATAGAAGCTGAGGCCTAAGATGCAATGATGGGGTGGAACAGTTGAAGAGAGAGAGAGTGAGCTGCAGTTTATTTTGGGGCTCTTCTTCCTGGGACCGCACCTGATCTCCCTCCCATTTATCCACCCACTGTGACACATACTGCAGATGGGAGCGTAAGAGGTACGGCATATGACACTAGGCTGACTATAACTGCCAGGCGGAGTTCAACCACACTGTTTCTACTCAGAGTTATGTGTCAATGTCTTTTTTTATAAAGCACTTTTCATAGGAAATTCTAATTGAAAATATTTTACAAGACAATTAAATCCAATATCTGTCAAGCAAGGAATTCAATGTTATCAAAGTGCCATTAAATACCATCTTGGTCAAGGATAGGCTAGTGCCAGAGTCTAGCATCATTTGTAGAGCATTAATAACACGTTTTACATGGTTCCCCCATTTCATTTTGCCCAGTTCCTGTGCTGAAGTTGATTCCACAGGCAGTATGGAACTCTTTTTTTCAAACTCTGAACTCTGAGTGATATACTGGAGTAGAGGCCATTTTTACACACTATGCACTTCAGCACTCAGTGGCCCTGCTGTTTGAGTCTGAATGGTCTGAAAATTCACTGCTGAGCTGTTTGGGCTCCTTGATGTTTCTTTTTCACAATAACAGCACTTACAGTTCGTTCAGAGCAAATTAGCAGAAAGCTCACATACTGACTTGTGGCAATGGTGGCATACTATAACAGCACCATGTTTAAAGTCACTGAGCTCTACAGTATGACTTGCCAATGTTTTTGTTTTGAGGTTGCATGGCTATGTGCTTTGATTTTATGCTCCTGTTAACAATGAAACACCTGAACTCAGTCATTTTGAGGGGTCTCAGCATACGTTTGTTCATAAAATATAGAACTAGATAGATAGATAGATAGATAGATAGATAGATAGATAGATAGATAGATAGATATGAGAGGCACTATATCATACATAGATAGATAGATAGATAGATAGATAGATAGATAGATAGATAGATAGATAGATAGATAGATAGATAGATAGATAGATAGATAGATATGAGGGAGGACCCTAAAATTCCCAGAATCAGTCAATAGTATGAGAGAAGTGTGTTGTTACTAACTGTTTCTCTAGGTGTCACATGCTTACAGTCTTGTTAATCAGACCTCATATAGGCCATCAGTCTGTGACACAATGCATATAATCTCACCTACTCCTCACACAAAATTTGGAGAAAAGATGATTTGTCCAGAGTATATAAAGTGGCTTAAGATGCCATTTTCCTTGAAAGACACCAAATAATATCAATATAAGACTGTGATGAACATGAAAGTTATTATATAAAATTCTTTTTTATTGATGGATAAAGAATAAATAAAGCCAGAAACAGGTGCAACTAAAAATAAGTGCCTGTCAATCTTTGATTAGCATGTTTCACTGTGAATGACAGCAGCAACAACATTACAAATAGCCAAATTTAAGTAATGAGAAATCAATTAATCAAAGTCTTTTTAACCGACAGTTAATAAGGTGCAATTTTAATTTTTAATTAAAATGGGAGATAGACAAAAGATAATGGGAGATAGACATTACTTCTAATAGTACAGTAATTCTGTGGAATGATGAAAATTCTGACTTTAGGGAATATTCTCCATCACAAAACTTTAAGGAAGACATTAAACTCTAATAGTTTTCTCTATTAAAATGCATAAATCCATCTATCCATCCGTCCATTACCCAACCCGCTATATCCTAACTACAGGGTCACGGCTGCCTGCTGGAGCCAATCCCAGCCAACACAGGGTGCAAGGCAGGAAACAAAACCCAGGCAGGGTGCCAGCCCACTGCAGATGCATAAATCCAACTCAAATAAAATATTTTGAAATAAAATGCAATATACACCAATGAGCCAAACCATTATGACTACTTCCATATGAAGCGAATGATATCATTTATCTCATAAGAATGCCACATGTCGAGGACAGGGAAATATTAAATAGTTGTTACAAACTTGACGTTCCTACACACAAGAGTCTTAAACTATTTCAGAAAAATCAAACTAGAGGTGGGGTAAATCACCAATCCCCTGCTAGATACAACAAGGGCAAACATTGAATCTTAATCGAAAAAAAAGATTTATCGCCATAAAAATACCCTGACAACAGTGAAGTTCTAAAGAACACAAAAGGTATAGGGAGTTGCCTGAATAGGCTATCCCATAGCAAACAATGTTCCACTACATGATAAAAAGAATGGTCAAAAACAGAAATCCACAGACGCATAAAGTAAACAGAAATCCAACAAAACTAGCCAATGCTAGCACATTTAATAAACTGTAAGGACTGTGGGTTTTTCTCGGCCTTTAAAGGGTTTAGGGCAGTCTCTTGTGGTGATGGACAGGTGGCCCTGCCACATGGGGAGCCACACACAAGAAACACAAAATATAGCAGTAGATATATATACATTAAAACAAAATGAGCAATAAAATTATCATTAACAAAGGAATAAAAAGCAATTAAAATAGAAATAAAAGCAGAATTTCAACCCAAGCTACTATAATAGGGATACCCGGGCTAAAACACAACAACAGTAAACTGCAATTAAGTAGCTGTAGTTGACATGTTGAGTGCAGATGATATAGGCAGGTGTAAAGACATGAGTGACTTTAATAAGAGCCAAATCATTATGGCCAGATGACTGAGTTAGAGCATTTCTGGAAAGACAAGGCTTGTAGAGTAGTCATGGTCAGATGTAGTGAATACCTACTGACAGTGGTCCAAGGAGGAAAAACCATAAACCACCAACACAAGGACTACTGTGGCACAAATCACAGATAATTTTAAAGATGGTTACGGGAGTAATATGTCACAACACAAGTACATGAAACCCTACTGGGTAAGTGACAGCATAACTGCAGGCTACTCAGAGTGCCCATATTAACCCTTGCTTAATGTTGAAAGCATCTACAATGAGCATTCAAGCATCAGTGCTGGATCTTGGATTAATGCAAGTAGGTTGCTTGGTCCAATATATCATATTTTCTGTTGCATCATGTGGATGGCCTGGTATGTTTGTGTTGTTTATCAAGGAAAGAGATGGCACCAGGATGCACAGTTGGAAAAAGACAAGCTGGTGGAGGGCATGTGATCCTTTGGGCAATGTTCTGCTGGGAAACCCTGGGTCTGGCCATTCATGTTGATGTTCATTTTACATGTATCACCTACCCAAACAATGTTGCACCCAGGTACTACCCTTCATGGAATCGGTATTCCCTGATGGGAATGGACTATTTCAGTAGGATAATGCACCCTTCCACACTGAATGAATTGTTTGGGGTAGTTTGAGGGAAATGATGAAAAGTTCAAGGTGTTGCCCTGGACTCCAAATTCCATAAATCTCAATCCAGACAATCACCTGTGTGATGTACTGGAACAGTAACCTAGCAGCTTATAGCAGTTAGAGAATCTGCTGCTAACATCCTAGTTCCTGATACTACAGGACACCTTCAGAGGTCTTATAGAGTCCATGCCTTGGCAAGTCAGAGCTGATTAGGCAGCACACAAAGGAGCAACAGCATTAGGCAACAGTCATAATACTTTGATTCATAAATGTATATATTACTACGGATATTATTGTGCACACAGAATATCTGTTCAAAACAAATTTAACAATGAACATGCATAAAATAAACACTATAAGTTTGCTTTTAATTCTAATTTTTTATCTGTGAATTGTTCAAATGACTGTAACATCATGTTAAGCAGAATAAAAGTAAGACGTTTGCTTTCCTGTAACATCACTTAATATGGTGACCAGCAGAGACGTTTCTACATCCAATGGCACAAACCTACCAGATGTTATACAAAAAAATAAGCATCTGTCAGCAATTTTGGTTATTATTAAAATGTATTTAAAAACTCTCATTCTTTAATTTCTAAGCAATTTTTTAACATGTTTTATCATATTCTCGATGTAATTACTTATCTAGAAAAATATTGCTTCTTGTGAAATTGTCTTTATGTGTTTCCAGTTTTGGGGCTGGTCCTGCTGGCCCTGCAGTGTCCTCTATTCCTTTTGGTGTGTAAATGTATGTGAAACGTTAATTTTCCAGTCTAGAGATGGGGCTTGAAGAACACTGGCTGTATTAAAATGAAGGCCACGTGATGCTGTTATTTTTTTTTTATTACACACACACACCATTGAATAGGCTAGAAAGTTCTGGTGCTATTTGCACCCTTAAGGGTAGACACTGTAACTTGGAAAGAAGAGCAGATCAGTACCAGGGATACATCTTCCATCCATCCATTATCCAACCCGCTATATCCTAACTACAGGGTCACGGGGGTCTGCTGGTGCCAATCCCAGCCAACACAGGGCGCAAGGCAGGAAACAAACCTCGGGTGGGGCATCAGCCCACCGCAGGATAAATCTTTCACAAGACATTATATTGCATCTTGATTTTCTCTTAAGGGTGAAATTTGAAAAAGTTGTGCTAAATTTGAAAAAGCAACCCAGGAAGCCTATGTGTTCTCCTTCCACTTTATGGAAAAGGACCCAGCAGAATGATACTCCAATTTCAAAAAAAGCACAGACTTTAGGTATCTATATTGAAAATCTTTTTTTAATTGTTTGCTGCCCTTATGCTAACCATCAGACATCTAGCAACATGGTAGTTAGTACAGCTACAGGACATGCAGTGTGCACCTTGAGTTGTACCGTATGTGTAGGTTGCATATTATTTCCCTGTTATTGTGGATCGTCCTTTGTCACATCAAAGCTGCTTGATTCTAAACTTGAGGAGTTGTATTTTCAATTTAGACAGCTCATAGCCAATAGATCTTTGTGAGCAGCAGGTGGCTGTGAAGCTCTTACTTTGCTTATCATGTATATCTATATTAATTTGTTTATTAGAGGACAATGAAGTCAGAGATGTGACGTGATGCTACTTGAGACTGACCAGGCATCCACATCTCATACTTTGATTTATTTGCTCTGTTAAAGATTTGTAAACTTTCAAGTCTCCATACTCATTAACAGACGAGGAATAGATACATAGTCACTTAAGATAATGTTTACATTAGAGATGTCTGGATACAAAAAGGGACATTCTGGTATGGCCTACCACTATCTATCTATCTATCTATCTATCTATCTATCTATCTATCTATCTATCTATCTATCTATCTTGCCAGTTCAAATTCCACACTGCCTCATATTAATTTAGACAGAAATACATGATTTTTATGTATAGGTACCAGCTGGGAACATGAAAAGTGTTTCCATGTATGTAATATTTACTGTACCTATCCATTGTTTCAATTTCTGGAAGCTTTCATATGAGCAACATTAGCTTATGGCAGGGTATGCTCATACATCCTCAGATGACAATTAATACTCATATGTGGTATTTAGTCACCAGTCTCCCTAACAACATGTCTTTAACTGTGTGCCAAAAAGAAGCACCAAGAGGACATGCAACTGGCACCCAGGCTGAAGCTCAACTATTAGCCCAATATTTTGTCTCCATGCCACGTTTGTTTTAATTTATTAAGGTATTGTCAAGAGCCTTTCATAAGAAGATGGTTTTAATCCTTGACACAGTTACCCTAGATGACGAGAAGAGTGGACAAAGCCTAAACTAATGTGAAAAAAAGTTTCAACTAACTCTTACAATTAATTTTATTAAATTGTTAAAATTGTTTTCATTCAATTCACCAACCTGGCATGGAATTTGCAAATAAGAGTTGGAATTCAATTAGAGACGAACTGCTTTACTCATTTTAGTTTTTAGAATTCTGCTTCTATTTACTTTGGACTGAAATTCTGTTTATAAAATAGTAAATGTGTTTGTCATATAAGATAATACTCCAATGTAATAATGATTTCTCACGCCCACTCCATTTTTTTTCTGTACTTTTGTTAGTTTCAGTACTCAGCAATGAGCATGACGACAAACTGTTTTTATTAAGTTTCTAGATATCCAGAAGGGGAATCTGGATCCCATCTGTCACTGTGTCTTGTACTTTATTGGCCTTTATGATAAATGTTATTACCTTTGAGAGACTCCCAGTGGCAGACTGGAATCCAAAAGCAAACCGAAAAGATGCTACAGAACATGAATAGATGTTAAAGTAGATGGAACTTTATTTTGGGATAGAAATGGGTGGTTATAATGTTTTCACTATCAACATTGGCTCTTTAAACATGCTGTGTTGCCCAGTGTGTCTCTGTCATGTATGCAGTGCACTGAGAAAGTCACTGTACTTCCAGACATTTTAACACAGTGCATGTTGAATATCTCCTTCTCATTTTGATGTTATCAATAGATAAATGTCACCTAATTTAAGAAATTACCTCCAAAGATTGAACTTGGCAATTATTTAATTAATTCCTAATCATCCATTTTCAAAACAGTTCATGGCTGCTGTAAGCTTATCCCAATAGCACTGAGTACAAGGCAGGAATGAATCTGCCACTTCATCACAAGGTAAACTCACTTGCACTCCCACAATTACTCATAGCAGACTAAGTTAGTCACCAATTAACCAAACACGTAAGTCTTTGGGATGTGAGAGAAAAACTGTGTGTCTGGAGGAGAATCCTCACTGCATCTGAGGAGAACAGGCAAATTCCATAGACAGGCTGGAGTTCAAGTCCATTCTTCTGCAGTTATAAAGCTGTAATACTGACTATTGTGTCAACAAATATCATATTTTCTACGCAAAACAACAAATGTGGCCTGGCTTCAATAACTGCATCTACTTCAGCAGAAATTGCTTCTTGTATGCAATACTTATAAAAATGTTATTTACATGAGATGTAAGGGAACATTGTGTTTGGCCCCACTGAGTTACCACTTTCCTGTCTCTCATGAATTGAGCCCCTGTCATTAGCTATTGCCCAAATCAAATGGTCAGTGGATTGAGCTCTTTTTTAGGACCCTGGCCCATTACTGCTTCCAGGCAATGTTCCCTCTAAGGAGTAGCATATAGTGAGCAAAAAACATTGTTTATGAGCGACATTTCGTTTAAGCCAAAAATTTATGAGCACCAATTTTCACGATAAGTACGAGCAACGCCGTCGGAATGAGCGATCGTGCGGGAAGTATGAGCGACGCTCTGAATTCGTGTGAGCGATCGCTCACGCGCTCAGCTTAGAGGGAACATTGCTTCCAGGTATAAGTTGGATATTACTTCTAGGGTCCTGAGTGATTAATAAAAAGCCCAAATGACTTCAATAATGATCTCAGGTACTCTTCTACACTTCCAGGATTGTAATACCACAGAAAAAATATGGTAAGCCCTGGACAGTTTATCCTGATGGAACCTAACCATGGTATGGTATGGCACCACAATTCCATTTAGCAACTTGATGGACTCTTTGTTCTCTAACAAGAATTTTCCCACTATCCAGAAACTATCTATTGTAATAGGTTTGTAAAGACCTACTGTATGTTATTCAGGTAGAGCTCCCTGCATAATATTTTTTACGTTACAAACATCCATGGTCAGAATGATCAGAAACTGAAGCCATGAAACAGGAAGAGCTACACCAAGAGGATTTTGCTTTTTCTCACTTCAGAAGAAGAATTGTCGGCCAAGCAGAGAGACCTAATGGCAAATTAACATCCTCATTAAAACAATAATGTTCTCAGGATATCCCAAAAGGTCTCAATGCCACTGACAGTGTTGCAATATAATATCCATGGAAGCAGTAGTAGCTCTAGGAACTTGGGTGTGTTGAGATATATCATTAAGTTTAATAACAGTAGTACTATCTATTTTCCTAGCATTCTAGGTTGAATGAACTTGCTAAAGAGTTAAAACAACATTACAGTTGGGAGCCTAATTAGCTTTTATAAGCAAATGAAGTTGGAGCTACTCTCTAAGAAGGCAGCTTTTTATTATCAGTGTGCAGAGGGATAATTCAAGTTCATGTCTCATTTAACATATTGTGGAAAGTCCTACAAAGGTCCGCCTAGAGTTTAATGGCAATATTAATGGTGATTAATGTTACAAAGAGACTTCTAGAGAACATTATCCACAGTGTTCCTGGGAGATTGATGGTATATTATTAGAAGACTGACAAAGACTGCACATAATGTCCTGAGCTGCATATAAGGAACACTACAAATAGCATTCCAGGTATGTTTTCAGGGCCATTTGGGACCTTCAGGGGTCATACTGAGTATCTCACTTTTCACGCGGAGATGTTTTAAAGCTTGATGTTATGTCTGCTCTAGTCACACATTAACTGTAGCTGTTTGTGTCTTCAACCAACAATGAACTGGTGTTCTATCCAGGTGATGTTCCTGCCTTGTGCTCAGTGATTGATGGGATTGACTCCAGCTGTTCTATGGATTTGTCTGCAATACAGCTGCAAATCTTTGTCAACATCTGAAAGACACCAAACGTCAAATTAAGTAACTATTGCTTCCATTCTGGACTTCTCAACATTTTTCTCAGAAATATTAACCATTTTTTAATAATCAGACTGATGTTTGTTGGAGTGGGACTGAAATGTTGTACCCTGTGGTGATAAGAGAGGTATTGTTTTCTTCAATTCTGCACTAGACACGCAGGTTACACATCAATGAATAGATGGATGGGTGGGTGGCTGGATGGATGAATGGATGACTTGTTCAATTTATTTTAACTTATTTCTTCAGGCAAATTTCTTTCTGTCACTATTCTTATAAATCAGATACAGTATTTCTAACTGTATGCTTTGCACTTATAAGAAATTTGGGAGAGACCCTTGTGTTCACTTGACATGCACAGGTAGAATACTTACAATATGACCTTATCAGGTTGCTGAAAGTATGTATAATTCCAAAATATATATTTATAGCAGCTCTAGTGCCAGAAAATATTTGGAAGTCACAGTTAACACTGAGCCTAATTAAGCTAATTTAGAGTAATGGGCAGCCAGAAGTCAAGACAAAATATCCCTGCAGTCCACAAACTCCATCCATCCATCCATCAAACCCGCTATATCCTAACTACAGGGTAACGGGGGTCTCGCTGGTGTCAATCCCAGCCAACACAGGGTGCAAGGCAAGAAACAAACCCAGGGCAGTGTGCCAGCCAATCGCAAGGTGCACACACCCACACAGCAAGCACACACTAGGGACAATTTAGAATCGCCAATGCACCTAATCTGCATGTCTTTGGACTGTTGGAGGAAACTGGAGCACCCGGAGGAAAGCCACGCAAACATGGGGAGAACATGCAAACTCCAGAACCCAGGTCTCCTAGCGCCACCGTGCCGCCGCACCACAAACTTATTTCCTTGTTTTTTAAACTTAGCCTATGGTTTTGTTCAATTTTAATACAAAAACAGATATTTTCAAATTTCCTTTAACTGCTAGCAAATAATTTCCAGTACATTTATAAAACACAACACAAATATGGTAGCTTATTAAATAAATGCATATTTTTTAGGGGTTTATGTTGACAAAACATTTTCATCATCTAAGCAATGTATAGATGCTATTGAAAAAGTGAATAAAATGTGTAATTGTATCTTAAAAACTGTTGAATATTAATCATTATAAATATCATGTTCAGTCTATATAACTGAAGTCCTTTGTGAACACCTTTGGGAATTAAGGGGAAGTGCATTTAGGATTGAAGCCAGGAAACACTTGCCGCAAGGGACTATACTTTCTCCAGTCCTGTTCAATTTATACATCAGACTTCCAATACGATTCGGAGTCCTGCCACGTGCAAAAGTTTGCTGATGACACTGCTATTATGGGCTGCATTAGGGTGTGGGCAGGAGGAGGAGTATAGGAACCTAATCAAGGACTTTGTTAAATGGTGTGATTCAAACCACTTACACCTGAACACCAGCAAGACCAAGGAACTGGTGGTGGATTTTAGGAGGACCAGGCCCCTCAAGGACCCTGTGATCATCAGAGGAGACTGTGTGCAGAGGATGCAAACCTAAAAATACCTGGGAGTGCAGCTGGATGACAAATTGGACTGGACTGCCAATACTGATGCTCTGTGTAAGAAAGGTCAAAACCGACTATACTTCCTTAGAAGGTTGGCATCCTTCAACATCTGCAATAAGATGCTGCAGATGTTCTACCAGACGGTTGTGGCGAGCGCCCTCTTCTACGCGGTGGTGTGCTGGGGAGGCAGTACAAAGAAGAAGGACGTCTCACACCTGGACTTGTTAAGAAGGCAGGCTCTATTGTAGGAATAAAGCTGGACGGTATAACATCTGTAGCAGAGCGACGGGCATTAAGCAAACTCCTGTCAATCATGAATAATCCACTGCATCTACTTAACAGTGTCATCCTCAGGCAGAGGAGTAGCTTCAGTGACAGACTGCTATTACTGTCCTGGTCCATTGACAGACTGAGGAGATCATTTCTCCCCCACACTATGCGCCTCTTCAATTCCACCCCAGGGAGTAAATGCTAACATTATTCAAAGTTATTGTCCATTTTTACATGCATTTTTATTACTCTTTAATTTAATATTGTTTTTTGTATCAGTATACTGCTGCTGGATTATGTGAATTTCTCCTTGGGATTAATAAAGTATCTATCTATCTATCTATCTATCTATCTATCTATCTATCTATCTATCTATCTATCTATCTATCTATCTATCTATCTATCTTTACTGAAAGAGTTGAGGGAAACTGGAACAAACTGCTGCAGCATGTAGTTTAAACAGAAACCTTGACAACCTTTAAGAAATATTTGGATGAGATATAGATACAGCCTGATGGACTGAACAGTCTCTACTTTTTTCTCAAAGTTTTTATGTCCCTATGTTTTTAATTGAAAACACAATCATTAGTAATTACTGCTAGGCACTAAACCCCAAAGCTGTTAGTTTTATCACATCATGTATGACCTACTGAATTTTAATGACTACGTCCATAGCTGGACGACTTGCACAACCTTAGGCCCTGATGCAAAAGGGGGCTTTGCATATGAAAAGTCCTTGTTTTACCGACAGTACAGACACTTACAGCAATCTGCTACCCAGTACACACCCCTACCCAACTTCAATCTTCAGGATTATAAACCTATCCAATTAGAATTAAATAAAAAGCATTTAAAAGAAAAATATCAATCCTGGTTGGCTGGTATAGGTGATGAATGATCAGAGAAGGTGTCTTAATGCTCACATTTATGAGATTGTACAGTAGATTTGATATGTTACCATTCGTCAAAAAAAGAAAAACTCCATATGGATGGTCATTCAAAATGAGAGCCTAGTGATGCAGTGAAAAAAAAAAGAAAAATAAAAGACACTGATGAAAACTATGCCTGACATTTTCAAAAAATAAATCCAATTAATGATTTCAACAAGCCATAAATACTGCATTTGAGGCTAATGAGAGTGATCTTATAGACAACCAGGAAAAGGCTAATATAACTGCTTCTAGCAACCTTAATAAGTTCAAATCTGCAGACTCCCATAACATTAACACTGAGGTGAATAACAGTTTGTTAGACAGTGCATCAGATAAGAGGCACCAAAACCAAAGAAAGGATCTGTGTTCCAATCTTTTATTTAATTTGGTGCAAATATGTATCTCCATACCTGTCAAGTTTTTTGCCACAAAGTAACCACATACTTTCTAAAAATGTTTTTTGATGTTCATTAACTGTGCTATTGGAAGAAAGTGGATTTCCTGCAGATGTGATGTTGCACTCATAAATGAGTTACGTTCATTGTAATACACTAATGAACAAAAAGGAAGGTGAAGTCAACACGATGTAAAGTCTGGGATTTTCTTCTCATTCAGTTCCTGTACCAGTTCTATTTCTGACATATGTGATGTTCTTTGGTAAGGAGAGGGGGCCTTCAGAGCTTCAAAACCCCAGAGCCCATGGGAGTCTTAATTAGGCCTTGAGTTAACTTAACTTGCCAGGGCTCAAACTGTCAAAAATACATATGAATTATTTGATTGTATTTATATGTGAAAACTATAGAAAGGCAGCATACAAATAAAGGTGTTGTGTGTTTAACATTAAAATCAGCAGGGTTAGCTGTTAAACCTTACATATTTCTCTATGAAGTATTTATTCTAAGTGTCTATCTTGCTTGACCCCAGAAGCTTCAAGTTTTCTTTTCATACAATGCTATGAAATCTGCATCTCTATTTGAACGCCTTGTTTCTATACATTTGACATCTGCCCACATTCTGTAATCCAAAAGGTTAAATATGTGTAATTTATCCTTTTTGTAAGAAACTGAAAAATGTTTATAGTAAACAACAACAATCTCATTTTTTTGTTTTCTTTCTCAGTCTGCATTTTCTGAAGTGTTGACAGTTCACAAAGAGCGCACACAGGTGCAAATAGCAGTGCATGTGAAAGGAACAGCTAATTTGGTATCCTTTACACTTGTGTGATGATTAGGAAGCAGCTGCTTGAAAAACAAAAATATTTAACATATTGAATTAAACAGTAGCTGAGATAAGATAAACGAAACTACTTGATAAATTCCACTTAAATGTGAACAAAATGACAGTATATGAGTATTCAAATTAAAGCTGACATCCAAATAAAATTAGGAAATTACATTTTATAAGAAAGCATGAAACAAATAAGTGCAGCTACCCAGCTCTCAGGTAACCAGTGTTCTAGGTGATGAGCAGCATGGTGGCATCATGGCTGGCATTGCTTCTTCACAGCTGCAGAACCCAATACTCTTAAAAATAAAGGTGCTAGAGCAGTTCTTCAGAGCAGTTTCATAGAGGAGCAATTTTTGATTTCCATCAGAACCATCCACATGAACGTTTCAGAAAGAACCTTTGTTGGTTTAGCCCTGTAACATGCTCCATAAATAACTACAGGCAGGTGATAACAGAATTCTGCAACACCAGAAGGTTCATGATTTGAAAAGGACTCCTGCAGCATAAAACAACACAGGCTAAGTTCAGGTTTTTTTTCTTTTTTTCATGTCCTACTAGATAGCCTACTATACATTAAAGACTTCTGTTTGGGAAAAGACCAATTTTACATACAAAATGAATGTTTTTATGAGGAACCACACAACCCATTATACTGCCAATTTAGAACCATTATTTTAAGAATGTAGATTCAAATGTATGGCCCAGAAGCTATCTGTGTGGAGCCTGAACATTCTTCTCCATATTTGTATTGTGCTTTTTACAGATATTCATTTTTCTCTAACCAAATCCAAAAGACTTCACTTATTCCTTCAATTATTTCTGGTTTTGATTTGATATGATTTATCAAATTCGTTTTGTCCTTTTCGATGGTGCCATTTTGATTCGTCTTGCCATGGGGTGGGCATGTCATCAGAGTCCTCTCTTTGTCAGTCATCGGAATCCTTCAGACTATTAAAACTCTTTATTTTCATTTTGTTTCTCTAACATCTTGACTTGGATATTGTTTTGTTGTTCTCCTGGTTTTGACCCTCACTTCGTTATTGACTTTGTCTGAACACAGCAGCATCAACTGTGGAAATAATTAAGATGGGTTTTACATGTCTCCAACATCTAGCCTCACCCCAAACAGCCAGACCATCCCTGTTCTGTGGGCTGTGGTGAGCAGCAATTAGAAGTTTAGAGGCTAGACTGGTAGTTTCAAAGCCCAATTAGCCTATTTTTAAAGCTTTGTGCATGGAAAAAACTGACTTGGGCATTTTGGACTATTTTTCTTAAAATTGTGAGTAATTTTGTAAAAACAAAAAATGTCTATTTGCATTTCTATGCCCATGTAGGTTATTTCTCTTCCCAACATAAGGCAGTGAAATTTCACATTCACATAACCACCTTCATTTAAAGTTTTAGCCTTAACAATTTCACAGATAGTTACAGTTCATTCGAACAATGACCATGCAGTCACAGCTACTCCATTCAATTATCGATAAAATTGTGCGTTGCAGTAGGAATCAACAAATTATCTCTGATTAAATTGTCTGTCTGAAAACAAAAGAATACATGTGTGTCTAAAACAGGTATGTGGAGTGGAGACAGAATGTACCCTCACTGGCAACTTTATTAGGTGTACCTTGCTTAGTAGTACTGGGCTGGCACAGATTCAACAAGTTGGTGGAAACATTCCTCAGAGATTTTGGTCCATATTGACATGATAGCAGCACACAGTTGCTGCAGATTTGTCAGCTACACATCCATGATATGAATATCCTGTTCCACCACATCCCAAAGGTGCTCTGTTGGATTGAGATCTTGTGATAGTGCAGGCCATTTGAGTACAGTGAACTCATTGTCATGTTCAGGAAACCAATTTGAGGTGATCTGAGTTTTGAGAACACGATGCATTATCCTGCTGGACGTAGCCATCAGGAGATTGTTACATTGCGGTCATAAAGGGATGGACATAGTCGGCAACAATACTCAGGTAGGGTGTGGCATTTAAATGATACTCAATTGGTACTGATGGACCCAACGTTTGCCAAGAAAATATCCCCCTGAACTGTTGATACAAGGCGGGACAGATCCATGCCTTCATGTTGTTGATGCCAAATTCTGACCCTACCATCTGAAAGTTTTAACAGAAATCGAGATTCATCAGGCCAGGCAATATTTTTCCAATCTTCTGTTGTCCAGTTTTGGTGAGCCTGTAGCCTCAGTTGTCTGTTCTTAGCTGACAGTTGTGGCACCTAGAGTGGTCTACTGCTGCTGTAGCCCATCTGCTTCAAGGTTTGGCATGTTGTGTGTTCAGAGATGCTTTTCTGCATGCCTTGGTTTTAACGAGTGGTGATTTGAGTTACTATTGACTTTCTATCAGCTCAAACCAGTTTGGCCATTCTCCTCTGACCTCTGGCATCAACAAGACATTTTTTCCCAAAGAACTGCCACTCACTGGATATTTTCATATTTCAGACCATTAAACCCTGGAGTTGTTATGCATGAAAATCCCAGTAGATCAGCAGTATCTGAAATACTCAGACCAGCCCGTCTGGCACAAACAACCATGCCACATTCAAACTCATTTAAATCACTATTCTTCCCCATTGTGATGCTCGGTTTGAACTTCAACAGGTCATCTTAACAATGTCTATATGCCTAAATGCATTGAGTTGCTGCCATGTGATTGGCTAATTAGATAGTTACGTTAATGAGCAGTTGAACAATTGTACCTAATAAACTGGACAGTGAGTATTTCCATGGTGATTCTACTATTGTCAGAGCATGTTTTGTCAGGCTGTGAGGTAAATATAAAAGTATTTTTAAAAAATGTATTGAAAGGAATGGGATGATAATCCTGATTTAGAGCAATTGATTGCTTCTGTTCTTTGATGCAGTATAAAGTTTAAAGTCTGTGGTATTGCTGGTAGGTTACTCTTACTTATTTGAAGGTAATATTTCAGGCAGTGTGGCGTAGTGGTGAAGGCAGCGGACCTCAACCCCTGAGGTTGTATGTACAAATCCTTCTACTGATATTGTGTGACCATGAGCAAGTCCCATCACCTGCCTGTGACTCAACTAGATAAAAAAGAAATATAATCAATTGTATATCCCAAAAAGTTGCTTTGGATAAAGGTATGAGTCAAATAATAAGTTATAAATTTCTAATAAAACATTAAATTCACCTTTATACTAAAAAGATGGCTTATGTGTGCTCAAAATGTCTTATACTTCTTCACCATAGTTTTTAGAATATTTTTCTTGAGTTCAGTGGTTTCATAATGCGCTTTTAAGACAAACAAATTAAAGGTATCAATGATGAAAAGGAAAGAAGGTAAAAGAGAAAAAGAGAAAACATCTCGGTGGCACTCCTAATAAAGTCTATACAGTTGAAACGTGCTACCTTTTTACTGTGAAATTAAAATGTAATTTTTTTTCTTTTGTAGATGCATACTGACACAGTCCTGCCCTAATACTCTGTTATGTTCTTTCACATGAAAGGAAAAAAATACTATACACCTAACTAAATGGGCTCTCATCATATATTTTGTACCATTTATTATATTTATTTAAAGAAAATACATTTATCGGCTTCAAGTAGGTTGCATCCTCGTAAGGAGCTTATTCATTAATTACTTGTCTCAAAATGTAACTGCCTAACCCCGCCTACAAATTAAGTACTAATTGCCCAATGAGAAGAGTGACGTTCGGAAAAAAAAACTTCAGGATTTGCCAGCAAGTGGCTTGTTTGAAATTGTTTGAAATGTACTATCCAGTACAAGTGTAGGTATGTAAGACTGGATGGGATTTTAACTGTGATTGGTCTGCTAGGTGTCTGTCAAATCTTGCAACCCTTCTGCCAGTAACTTCACTGATTACAAGGTGTTGGCACCCGCAGCGCGCTTTTGAAAATTATTTCATACAGTATTTTTGATAAGTGACTGAGCAAAGAATTGTGATTATTTGCATAGTACATTAGTTTTGTGGTTTAATATTGCAGTAATGAATGTATGTAGCAAAATAGGTTGGAGTAAAAGTAGCCATTTGCATTTTGAACTACAATGAAGTGAAAGTAGACAGAAAATGTTTAACCAAAGCCAAACAGAAAAATTTGAACGAATGGAGTATTCTTTTCTTATAATTCATACTTTGTTACTATTCAACACTGTAAATTGCCATATTTAAATTGGTCCTGTTTGAATGAGTCAGTGACAGCAGGTCTCAGGCAGTGTGGCGTAGGGGTAAGGACTTTGGACCTTAAACTATGAAGATGTATGTTCAGATCCCGTCACTTATACATTATGGCCACGAGAAAGTCACTTCACCTTCGCCTGTCTGTGATGCAATTAGAAATAAAATACTGAAATGTAGTCACTTGTCTCCTAAATGTTGTAAGTTTCCTTGGGTAAATGCATAAGCCCGATAAGTATTTGTCCATGAGTACCTTAAACTCACTGATGCTAAAACAAATTTTGTTTCCCATTCACCCTGAGATTAAATTAAGAAATGTAACCAATTGTATCATAAATGTAAGTCTCCTTGGATGGAGAATATATATATATTGTCACACACGTGTGAATAGGAGGCAGCTGAAGGGCTTAACGACTGGTAGTAACATATCTGCCCAGGGGGCGGTGGGGTGCACTCGTTTTCTAAGTCTCCTGCAGGTCTTTTCCAGGAAATCCCAACAGGAGCCGCTACATCAACAGGGGACACATTTCCCAAGGATGACGTCCTTTCCTCCAGACTCCCAATAAAACCTCACTCCCTTCCTCTGGATTTTAGTTCTGATTTGGACTCTGTCTTGAAAACACTATTCACTCTAAATTTCTTTCACTTTTGCAGCCAGGAACACATTATACGGGTGGCTGCCCCAAACCTTTGCAATGTCTGGTGTCCTTCCTTATTACTATATATATATATATATATATATATATATATATATATATATATATATATATAGTAACAGATAGGGGGCGCTGTGGTCCCCTTGAACCGTCAGATCAGACGCCAGACACCAGATTAAAGTCCAAATATTTAATTTATTATAATAATAATGTGCACAAAGCAGCCTCCACTCCACAATATTCATAAACAATAAACTAATCTTAATAAACAATAATCCTCCAATCCACCCAGCAGCTCAGTCACCCTTCCTCCCAACTCGACTCAATCTGCTGGGGTTTCCCATCATCCTTTTAAAGTCCTTGACCCGGAAGTGCTTCTGATCTCTCAGTCCATGTGATTCTTAACACTTCCGGGTCAGGTGAAAACTCCTTTTCTTCTTCCTGGAAGTACGTCATTTCCTATTTCCCTGTGACCAGGATGTACTTCCAGGTTTTAAGGCAAATAAAAGTCTCTGAGCCTCCCTGCAGCATCCCCTGGTGGCCCCCATGATATTCAGCAGGGCTGTGAAGGAAAACTCCAATGTCCATGATGCCCTGCTGGAATTTGGGGCACCTCCATGCTGCTGGAAGGGCTCCATCTAGCGGCATGGGGGTATTGGCCAGGATGAACGGCCTGCCATATCCCACTATATATATATTGTGACACTAGAGGGCGCTGTCGCTCCTCAAACCCCACAGACAAACGTCCAAGACACCAAGTAAAAGCACCAGAAATATTTTAATTTATTTTCTTCTTGATATATTGTGCTTTTAAGCACCTCCACCACCACAATAAACAATAAATCAATAATCACAAATACAATAAATATCCTCCTCTCCTCCCAGCAGCTCGGTCACACTCCCTCCCAACTCCGACTCTTTCTGCTGGGTCTTGACCAGTCCTTTATATAATTCTTGACTAGGAAGTGCTCCTGTCCTTCTGTCCATGTGATTCAATAGCACTTCCGGGTCAGATGAAGTCTTGTATTTTTCTTTAGCTTAGAAGTACTTCTGTTCTTCCGTCCCTGTGACTTGGGAGTACTTCCGGGCTATAGGGAAAATACAATTTCCTGTGTCTCCCAGCAACGTCACATGGTGGCACCCCCGGTACCCAGCAGGGCTGTGAAGCTAAACTCTATCTTCAATGATGCCCTGCTGGAATCCAGGGCACCTCTATGCTGCAGGGAAGACGTCATCTAACGTCCTGGATGTGTCGGCCGGGATGAGCTGCCGGTCATCCATCACTGTATATATATATATATATATATATATATATATATATATATAGATATATAGATATATATATATGATATATTTTTACATCTTTCACACCTTTTCAGGATATTTGATGTAAATAGTAAAACCTCAAGGTGCTGGACTGAGGATTGTGCTGGTTTGCTTCTCTAAACAAATTAATTAATTAATAATACCTAACATTCTTAAACATGCTATGGTAAAAAAAAATAACTGAAAGTTATTTTGTCATTGAAAAAAATATATACTGTAAGCCTAAATTGGAATAAGCAGGTTTCAAGAGGTTATGTTAAAATAAAAAGTACAATTATACGGGAAATCCAAAATCAGCCCAAGTGTATCAGTTATTGAGTCTTCATCAGGTATAACTGATAAAATGCCAGGTGAGTTCTCAATAGTCAAATTATTTTTGTAAGTGAGGAAACATGTTTTTCATAAACAAATTCAACATACAGAAACAGAAAAACAGGTGTATGATGTGCTTGTCGCGGAGTTATGACCTTTGCACACTCTGCTATTTTTTATTTGTCTTGGAGACCAAGCGGTTATAAAAGTTCTAAAACTTTAAACATGACCTAAGTAACCAGGTAGTGGTTCTCATGAGTTTAAATTTTCACCATTACAGTAGTTTGAAAAAGAATGGTTTCATGCTTTTTTGGGTCCTGCAATCATCTAAAACTAAACGATAATACTGAAATAATTTTAGCTTCAAAGAATAAAAATAATAGCATGTTAGAGATTTAGTTTGGATGTACAGCAAGTTATCGGCTTTGCATTTGTTATTACTATTTTATTCAAGAATGTGACTTTTGATTCCCATGCTTTGTTTTATTCATTTAAGATGAACCCTTTTGCTCTTTGCCCCTTTGCAATTCTTTAATTTTGGATGGCAGTAAACAGTAAAAATGGGATTAGCAAATGTAATAGTTTACTGAAAAACCATAAGCATACATTTTGTCAAGAACATGCTACCTACTTTGTTAAAACAGCAAATTTGTACCTACTACTTTTTGAAATTAGCCACATAGATGTTACATCAAGCATAACGTTCAGCCCTTTTACTTATTTCAATTTTCAGATTTCCAGCATCACCCACAGCCACAGTGCTGAGCCCCATTATAGGAATCAGTTTACCACGTTTTTCTTCATTATCCAAATAAAACTAATACCTCTGTTTTAAATACTAGATACATGTTTCTGCTTCTATTGAATTTCAAACTGTATAATCGGGGAAAAATTTTAAAAAGAAAATTAAGAAAAAAGATATTACCATATTTTTACTTATTTTTATATTTTAATTGAAATGCTGATTAATGTCATTTTTCTTGCTCCATTTACAGTGAGTAGTTAACTATGAGAATTTTTTTTTTCTTTCCAAGACCCCAAACCAATCTATCTTCTTTGCCAACACCCAGCTAAAAATGAATGTGACATCTTTGGTAACAACACCTAGTGAAGGCAGATTTTTTACTTAATGTCGTTCTTGCTGCCTTTAGGTCACAATCAGCTGGCACCCATATTGATGACATGAGTAAACATCCAAACGGCAACTGCCACAATATGCACCACATTAAACTGAAGCACATTCTGGTTTAGACTTTATTGGGTCTTATTTATTTTGTGTCTCACTGTTTTACTTTTTGTTATTCAGTTAAGGAGTCTCCAAGCCCCATCGGTGTCATGTTTGTAAATCTTCAGGAAAGCTCCATGGAGACAAGTGGCATAGTTTATTGCTCCACACTCTTCATAAATTAATTGTTTGATAAATATTTGTTCTACTTTTGGTTTTAAGAGGGTCTTACCCTTAAACATTTAAAGGCCAGTTTGTAATTTGTCTTTTGGCTAACAGGCCTCCCAAATCTGTCACACAAATAACTACACAAGAGAATTTGTCCACTGCTCTGGCAGAAGCAATATTTTAGTCAGCTCTCACAGAATTGATGAGAAGGACTGGCCTTTTCTTCTGTTGTTCACCAGTGTGATAAAAACTACTTTCAAATAATAATTTCAAATAAATTGTAATCAGTAGATCTGCTTGAAGTCCTCGGGCTCCAAAAAGAACAAAGCAGGTTATTACCATCTTCCACCTTTTTTTTTTTTACATTTTATGAAGTTTTCTTTTTTTCCATGAATATAATAATTGGTGATACAATGGGTGGCACGATTGTCTTGTGGCTTGGGACTGCTCCTTTAATTCCTTGCCTAGTCATTGTCTTAATTGAGTTTGCAGGCCTTTCGGTCTGCTATGGTTTTATTTCTGGGTAGTTCTGGATAGACATGAATGTTACATTAAGAATTTGGACTCCATGTTAGCCCTACAGCTGCAAATGAAACAAAAGACTGCTGCAAGTAAAAAAAAAAATAGATAAAAAATATTTGTTCTATAGTTTAATTATAATAAAATCACTGCTATTTCCTATATGTTCCAAAAACAATTAAAAAAAAGTAATCAATCAGTTATTAGAAGTGGAGTGCTAACCTGGATTGATTGTGCACCTGATGTTCCAAGCAGATCTTCTGTGTTGTTCGTGACAATTTATTGTAATAAGAGGTTTGGGGAAAATGGATAGATGGATGTTACATTTATGTTAAAACAGACTTTTCTTTTCCAGGCTGACAACGTTCACTTCATTTTTTAGGCAAAATGGATAAAAAGTAGAAAACAACCAAATAGAGTGCATTACAGCAAATTAATAGTAATAGCTTGGCATGTCGAGGTCTGTGAGAGTAAACTTCTTAACTCCTTCTTCTTCTTCTTCTTTCGGCTGCTCCCGTTAGGGGTCACTGTGCGAGTAAACTGAAGTTTGCAAATGAATCCCATGCAAGTATAGAAAGAGCATATAAACTTAACAGAGAAGTCATCACAGCCAGGATGTGATCTGCCACATAAAAACTATAAGAAAACAACCCAACTACCCTACTTCTACAGCTACGTCAGTGCCATTATATGAATATGTCCTGAGCCGATGTAGTAAATTATTTTAAGTTAGACATTAGACATAGAAAGTGAAAGTGAAAGAAATGTATTAAAAAGTTAAGATGCTAAACCATATAGAAACCTCATGAATAAAACTATAATGATAATGACGACTGTCATTATGTAAGGAAGAACCCAGGATTCTTCTGAGCTCAGATAAATAAATCAAAGTAATAATTATTAAAATTGATATCCCTAGTAATGCAATTGCTGTTAGAAAGCCCAGTAAAATGAAGTTTACTACTTTGTGTTGGAATTTAGATCCTGTGATGCTCTGTAGCTACTGTACATTTTCAACACCTTCTGACTGAGAATGTTTTTGCATGTAAATGCCTTTCGTTGTGTATTAGACATTTCACCTGTTCGCTCTTAGAATGTAATAATATATGCCCATTTGTAATTTAAATTTTCCACACAAAATACTTTTATAAAATATTACCTTGAACAAAGGCATACAGGATAAAAATTAATGGTGCAGTCATAAATTTGTGTTTTTAGTTGTTCTGAGGTGGGAGCCTTTCATGTCCTAATGGTTGCAATTTATAGCGGGCAAAGTCAAGGATCACCATATCATTCATAGAGTAGCTTACATTATGCTGAGTACGCAAACATGGAATCATTAATTATTATTACTAAAAGAATAAATGTCAACCTTGGAAAATAAAAAAAATGAGAGTGTATTAAAATGTTATTCCTAGCAAAATCACGATAAGTATAATAATAATTTAGTAAACCTCACTATACTCATTTCCTCATGTTGCCATTCAGTCTATAATCAGCTCTTAACTGTTGAATAATATAAGCATTAAAACAGTAAAGTCTGTTCTGTGTTTGCTTGTGCCATCTGTTTGATTGAACAGCTCACTCCCAGAATTGCAAGGTCAGTAATGAAGAAACCCAAAAGGATCTGCATGCACTTCCTGTAGTACTGCACCAGTAAATCCTGTGGAAGAGTATATAAAGTATATAAAGGGGAAGGTGACGCTCGACATGTCCTGCACTGCCAGGCCCCGTCTCCTTATTAAGCTGATAATCACTATCATCCACGCAGGTGACTCCAGCAAGAATACTGCCTAACATATGCAAAAAATGAATCTGACCGAAATGGGCAACAAAATATATGAAGCAGTATGACAGGCTGCTGCTTTGTATTTTAGGTGTGACCATTCCAAAGAATCTATTTGTTGTTAGTTAGGCTAGAGTTGATAATGTTTATCTGGTGAAAAAACAATTAATGGTGTACCATGAATTGATCGAAAATCACAAGTTCTTAAAAGCTGACATTTACAAGTCTACATTAAATTAAGATAATGATATAAGACCAAAGAGCTACACCATTATATGATGAGCTAAGGACAGAAATATTTTAAAAAACACTGCATTTAACAGGTGACAATCACTACTTACATCAAGTAATCACTGTAACATATATGTTTAGCATTTGAATAAAATTCTGATATTCTTGTTATCCTGGAACCCAATATCCAGTACATTGCACATGACTGAAAGAAAATCATGAAATTATGAAAATGGCCAATCTCAATGGTCTCTTCCAGATCAAACGGTATATGTAAAAATTCCAAAACTGACTTACTAATTGGCACAACTGACACGATAGTGGGGCGAACGTTTAAATTTGACCAAATAAAGGACCATACAAGCAAGAAAAGCACATTTTTGAAAAGTTTAAATTATCACTGTTTTAACTACAGGACATTTAAAGAATCTCAATGGAATGTTATGAACTTGTCAGGTATACATTTAGCCTTTTAATGAAGTGTGATTTATATGTGTATATAATTGTTTAGCAAGAAAACACTTTATGTTCTTCTATGATTTAACTATGTACTTTTCTGAACAATTTAGTAGTTTTAAAGATAATTCTTACAATGTTCATCATAAAAAGTTATTTAACATAAAGCAGCCAACGCCTAAATTCAGTTTAATGACACACAAATGACTGGACTTGCTATTATTATTTTTAGCATATAAATAGGAAGTTATTTGGCACTTTTTTTTATTAAAATACAAAGAAGCTGTACAGTAAAAAAAACGAGACTGTTAAGGCTACACCTTGGAAAATTTGTTAGCCTGAACTTTTTAATTAAGTGCACAGCAAAGGAAAGCAGATGAACGTTTTTTTGTAACAATTGAATAGTTTTGAGGAGAACAGGCTATTCAGCCCAACAAACTCACCAGTCCTATTCGGCTAATTCCTCCATAATGTTTTACTGTCTACTACACGCAAATGTAAAGTTTATGCAACATAATCCACTAAACAGGGGTCCTCAATCCCAGTCCTGGAGGTCCGCAGTGGCTGCAGGTTTTTGTTTTAACCCAGTTGCTTAATTAGAAAACAATTTTTTCCAAAAATTTAATTTCATGGCTTGTTAGTGCTTTAACTCTACTATGTCAGGTAATTCTCAAATCCTAAAATTTTTCCCCTTTCTAAGGATATCATCCAAATGATTTGAAGGCTAAAATGGATAAGGAATTCTCAGTCCTTCACTTTTTTCTCCTCATTTTCCTTCCAAGTATTTAATTAAACCAAATAGTGCACAATAAATACACACTGGTGTAAATGGTAACAAGCTAAATTGAGAAATGCTGGTCTCTTTTGTCATTTGCATGTTACTGCTAATTAGGAGCACTTAAAAACAAGAATACAGCTGTTTAAGACTAAAATAAGCAATAACGGTTCAAAATCTTAACAAGCGCAAGTGTTACTTGAGCAATATGTGCTTCTTATTAAGCAGTTGGGTTGCAGCAAAAACCTGCAGCCACTGCGGCCCTCCAGGACCGTGATTGAGGACCCCTGCACTAAAATGCGCCCCCATGTTCTTGTTAAAGAACATATTTTAAAATAACAGCTCATATCCACTATACTAGCTCCCTTCAATGATTTTGAACCCTTCAGTCATGCCATCTCGCAATCTCTGTTTGCACAAACTGAAATGTTTCACCTCCTTCAGCCTCTGCTCATAGCTCTAGCTGAATTGTCTAACTTTAGCACTCCTTCTATGAGCCAATTATACTTTCCACTATTCTAGTTTACAGTGATTGTGATGTTGAGCAGTGCCATGATCTATGTGACTCCTCCTGGAGAACATCAAAGACGAAACAGGTTCTTTAAAAGAAAACAGCCAAGCAGCACTTTGCATTTGCCAAGAAATAAAACTAACATATTTACTTTAAAACTTTTGCAACGTTCTTTACTTCTTATCCCTTTCCAAACAGTCTTAATGCCAATTTCTGTTTAGTCTTTCAAATACAGACAGATTTTGTGATTTATTAATTAAATGCAAAGCATAAACCAATCAAACCTTTTACTTTTTAATCATTTTTATTGGACAAATAACAATACGGGAAAAAAAGCATAATTTTTTTCTGAAAAACAAATTGTGCCTGTCAACCTATACATAAATCTACTTTACAAATTGTTGTCATAAACCTGACAGACTTCTCCATGCGCCTTGGAGTATTTACAAAGGTATCTTTAGGTAGTAAACGTTCCGCTCTTGTCCAGAGCATATTTTCTCTGTCTGCTCATTCTTTATATTTTACAAACTTACAAAAAAAATGCATCAGTAAAAATTTCCTGAGTGAAATTTGTTCTTTAACAGTTTTTTGTTATATTATTGTTTTTCTGTTAATTTAACTAAGATTGGAATAATCTTTTAACCTCCAAAACTCTCAACCACTTTGCAGTTGTTTAGCAAACCTCTTTAAATTAGATTAGTACCATTAAGAGTAAAGAAAAAATGTTAAATCAGAAACATTTGATTTAACACTGACTGCTGCAAGACAAATTGCACATGGAATAAAATGCAAACTAACAGAAGTTAAGAAATTTTGTTGTTTGCTACCCTGTTTCAACCAATAATGTCAAGAAAAACTTTCAATATTGCAGATTATTTTTTAGCAACTTTATGCCAGCTCCAAGGATGAATCAGTTCTGTTCTGCTGTGGCATTGCTCGGTGTGGATGTGGGTTTCATTCTTTGTTGTTTACTGATGCAAAATAAATCCTTTAAAAACAATCCATTGCTCACCATTAAAATGTAAATAAATCCCAGCTGTGTATATTTTTGCATTTTATATTGTTTTCCAGTTGGCAGTAACAGAACCACAGTTTATTGACCAAGGAAAAAGAACAGGCGAATCCAGTTAATTTTCTTTTGTCCCGCACAGACTTCATAGCAACAAATAATTTGGTTATGTTTGAGAGGTGTGAGTAGGCCACAGCCTTGAAACCAGTCCTTTGTAGGAGTGCACTTCTTTTACGGGGTGTTTATAGAAGTAAAACTTTGCACAGGTGGGCCGCTCCAGGCCTGTACGCCTTCAGGCAGTATCCACTCGAGGATTAGCCTTGGACTGGAAATGCACCTTCTCCTTCTTTCACCAGAGTAGAGAAAGGTAAAGATCAAACTGGTGAAAGTGTGAAAAAGATGAGATTGCCAGAATCTCTAAACATACTGCTCAAAACATTCTGGAACTACGGTTTAGGATTTGAATGATGCCCATCACTGCCAGCTTTTTGGCCAACTTAGTTTGGGTTAAAGCCTTACTTTTTTATGGAACCCTGCTGTGTATAAATAACAGTTTGTGAAGTGATCAGTCATCGCATTTGATTTCAAAAACAAAAAAACAACAAACATTCATTCAGAAAGTACCCATTGAAGATCAACCAAAAAATAATAATAATAACAATAGATAACGCTAAGGCAAATCAAAGGCAGCACAGCCAGGGTTTTCAAGGCAAACTTTCCACATGTTATTGGAGAAGAAAACTAAAAGGTTTCTTGGCTTTCAACAGTTGTATCTCTTCTATCCATAACCTCAAGTTTCATCTTATTTTGTGTATTCTTGCCAAAAATCAAACCCTCTAGTGTTCATCCATCAACCCAAAGAGAGAAAAATGAAAAATTCTTGTGTAGTGTTCTATCCCAGCAGTGTTAGGTAACAAGGCCATTGAACTGCAGGTGGAGTCAACAGAAGACAGAATTAGCCTTCATCCAGTGAATTATTAAGCAAGGGCCAAAGCACACCATGTGTCTCCACGAACTGAAGCAGTGACCTCAGCAGTAGAGCTCAGGCTTACTCCTCCATAAAGGCCCTCTGGACCTGAAAACTTCAACGTGGTATTTCCAGGATTTGTGTTCTCCCCTTGGGACTGCATTTCAGAAGTAACCTAAAAAATAAGAAAAAGGAATTATTAAAATAAATAAATAACTTGGTATTGAGTCACTCAAATGTAAACCTGTTGAAGACAGGCTTTATTAAAAAATGGAGATCGCAGGAAAACATTTCCACATGTCTGTAGGCCTCTCATCACAAGGCCACTTTAATAGAACTGCAGGAGTGCAAGGGATAAGTGACAGGCGAGCCATTGATTGACACAGAACATAGAATTAAGCATTTTCTTGTATGCAACACAACATTTCAAATGCACTTAATACGATTTAAGGTCAGATTCATCCAGTTTCCTTAATAATTTAAAATTTTAGAAATGAATTGAAAGTGTTTTATTGCTTTCCTTGTGGGTTTCCCACTGTTTGTCATAAAGCAGATCTTAAGTACACAGTCCAAATATGTCACTTTACCACCTACACCAGGAGCATGGCAGAACTGCAGTAAACTAGCCTGATTCTGGTTTAACTTTTTAAACTTTTTTAACATGAAAATTTCTATCTAGACTGCTTTCTTCTCATTTTCTATCCAGGCTGCTTTCTTCTCTGTATCTGGAAACCATGCCAATCTTGCAGTGACATTCTAGTGAATGATTGATTTTAGGTGATGTCAATTGGCAGAAGGCAAAATTGTTGTTGAAGCATTATTAGTGTGAGCATGGCTTTAAAACATCTTTTTAGTGGTCTGAATGTTCTTCTTGTCTTTGTGTAAAACTCAAGTTATAAATTATGAATGAGTTACCTGGAAGGCAAAATGCTTGCAAGTATTGCAATTTGGAAAGATGAAAGTGTCCAAAAAATTGAAACATAAGAATAAAAAAATGTTGCATCACACGTGTTTTCATATTGTCTGTGTAGGCAAGCATTCAAATGTCATTCACGTACAGTTAATGTAATTAATGTAAGAATAATCCATCTACCCTCTTAAAAATAGCACTCCTTTAATTGCATTTTACTGGATTGTGTGGTTCCTCGTACAGCCATTGCCTGACAAAGAATCATTTTATTCTGGTAAGGGTTCTGCAGATATGAAATTGGTTCTGAAAAAGTTCCTGATAAGTAGATAAAACAGGATTTTAATAATAATAATAATACATTTTATTTATATAGCACCTCTCCCATACTCAAGGCACTTCACAGAATTTAAGAAAGAATGGCAGAATTTTAATGTATAGTAGACTAACAGCAGGAACCTAAGAGATTAAAAAAACCTGAACTTATCCAGTGTTATTGTATGTAATAAGAGTCCTTTTAAAATTATGAACCCACTGATAATTCACCAATCTATTACCATCTCTTCATAATTAATTATTAAGAATATAAATTAATACAGGTTCTTATGGATGGTTCTTTTAGGATCTAAAAATGGTTCCCCTATGGCATCACTCTAAAAAAACACTGATATCTTTTATTTTTAGGAGTCTATGTCAGAGTTCTTGTATATAAGGATAAACCCCCAAATAAGACTATGAGCCAAGTTATGGTTGCTGATATTAGTGGAAAGCCAATGGTAATGTTCTAAACTGAGTTCAGCTCTGAACTTCAACTGGAAGCCTCAAGGCTATGGTTCTATTAGTAGTTGTACTTTTAATAGCACACATCTTTAGATACCATTAAAATGTCTAAATACAAATAAAAATATAACAAAATAACAGTAGAAATACACTAATCTGCCACTACATTAAAACCACCTGCCTAATATTGTGTAGGTCTCCCCTTGTGCCAGCAAAACAGCTCTGACCCATTAAGGTATGGTTTCCACAAACCCTCCGAAGGTGTCCTGTGGTATCTGGCACCAAGGTGTTAGCAGCAGACCCTTTAAGTCCTCTAAGTTGTGAGGTGGGGCCTCAGTGAAAAAGACTTGTTTTTCCAGTGCGTCCCACAGATGCTCAGTTGCATTGAGATCTGGGGAAGTTTGCGGCCAAGTCAACACCTTGAACTCTTTGTTATGTTCCTCAAACTATTCCAGAACAATGTTTGCAGTGTATCTAGGTAGATTCTCCTTCTTAAAAGGACCGGTGCCATCAGGGAATATTGTTGCAATCAAGGGTGGGCACATGGTCTGCAGCAACTTTCAGATGGGTGGGACGTGTGAAGTAGCATCACATGAATGCCTGGGCCCGAAGTTTCCCAGCTGAACATTGTCAAGAGTATCACATTGGCTCCACCAGCTTGCCTTCTTCCCATTGTGAAACCTTTGGCCATATATTCCTCAGGTAAACAACACAAGCACCTGGCAGTCCATGTGATCAAAAAACATATGTGATTCTTCACCTTCTCCTATTCCTCCATGGTCAAGTTCTGATGCTCACCTGCTCATTGTAGGCAGTTTCGATGGTGGATGGGGGTCAGCATGAGCAATATGACCAGTCTGCAGTTATGCATCCCTGTATGAGCAAGCTCTGATGCACTGTTTATTCTGATCACTTTCTCTCATGGCCATTACATTTTTCAGAAATTCTTGCTTCAGCAGCTTTTCTGTAGCATCAGACCAGACAGGCTATAGCCTTCACTCGTCATGCACATGAATGAGCCTTGGATGCTCATGATCTTGTTGGATTTTCCATGGTTGTCCTTTCTTGGACTACTGTTGGTAGGTACTAACCAGTGCATTCTGGGAACACCCCACAAAGCCTATCATTTTAGAGATGCACTGACCCAGTCATCCAGCAATCACAATTTGGCCTTCTTCAAAGTGGCAAAGTCCTTTACCCAACACATCACATTCAAGAACTGACTATCACTTGCTGCCAAATATATCCCACGCCTTGATAGGCGCCATTGTAATGAGGTAATCAATGTTATTCACTTCACCTGTCAGTGGTTCTAATGTTGTGGCTGATTGCTGTACAGCCATTAAGGACGTATTCAAGCATGGTTACAATAATTATAGGTTTCAGAGTTGTTTGTTTGAGTGCTCTTCTGCTTGTATGAAAAGTAGTTAATCAAAGTTGTGATGTGACATTAACACAATGTAGTCTCCACCCTTCTCCATGCACTTGCACTACCTGCATGGATTCCTGCAGAATAAAAGGTTTTGTCTTGTACTCACAACCACTCATGCAACACTTATTTCACATCGTCATCTGTCTTGAATTGACAAACACCCAGATGTTTTTTAGCGGTCCAAAAAGGTGGAAATCATACGATGCCAAATCCGCCGGATAAGGAGGATATGGCAATAACTCAAACTTCAGTTTCTCCAAACACGCCTTGGTGTTCTTAGCAGTGTGTGGGTGGGCATTGTCTTAGCAAAAGGACACCTTGAGACAGCAGTCCCAGTCTTTTGGATTAAATAGCAGGCTTCACGTTGGTCTCCAGCAAGTCACAGTAACTTGCACAAATGACTGTAGTACCCCTCAGCATGTAGTATTTGACAATAATTCAGGTGCACAAGTGGTTGTGAGGACAAAACAAAACCTTTTCTTATGCTGGAATCCAGGCACTTCCAGGCTGGTGGCTCAAATGCATTGAGAAGGGTGGAGACTACATTTTGAAATGACATTATCAGTTTTGTTAAACTTCACTCCATTTTTTAATAAATCCCATTTTCTAACTTTAGCTTGACTCCCCCTCATAAAATGAGACTGTTATGGTGAGAAAAAATACTGTATTATTTAATAATTATAAATTGCAATGATGTACCAAATGCTGTGCCTTTTATTTTGATATGAGTAAAGATTTTAAATTATTGAGAATGAACATAAAGGGGCTCAAGTCACACAGATAAATGCTAGGTGAGTTGGAGGAATAATAAATGAAGTGGTTAAAACAGCTGTTTGCTTTAAGATCGGTATAAGGTGTAAATCAAAAAGTTTTAAAGTCATAATCACCATCATGATAACGTTTATGTAAATGATATCTAAAATGAAAGTGCTATATAAATAAAATGTATTATTCTGTATTTTGTAACAATTTCAATATGTAGCAAAATTACTTTGAAGTGTGAAATTCCTATTCACAAGGTTCTAATAAAGTAACAATAGGATTAAATGAATACTCTGCCCAAAAGTGTTTTATATATATTTCATATATAAAATGTATATGTATCTATATTTTACTTACTTAACCTAAAAATGATCAATTTGGGATGGAATGTTCCTTTCATTACAATTTAAATAAACAACTTCACAGTATAAATCTATTTAAAAATTAGAATTTTGTATAGGAAATTCTGATACTTAAAATATTAATTTACCCCAGAATTAGCCACTTGACTTGAAGGAGATCCATTTTTTATACAGTCATCTGAATTGGATGATGTGGATGTTGGAGTCATGGGTACTGCATTACCATTACCTTTATAAAAAAAAAAAACAAATAAAAATCAGAACATTGATTGAATTTGACAACCTATAAAATTTAGATTATACCAGCCTAGTTACAGTCATTCTCTGCAATGTCACGGTCTGCTTCATGGTTACAGGTAGAGTATGTTACAGCAGCATTAGATGCAAAGTGGAAATCAGTCACAGACAGGCAGTCATTCTGTTATGTGGCATTTTGGTACACTCATTCTGGACCACTTTTTGAGTTATTAGTTAGCCTATGAGGACTGCCTCACATGAACTGATAGCACAGCTTTAGAAAACACGGCCTTCCCATTGACATAGAGTGGATGTGTAACTGAACTCTGATTCTGTAAGAAGCAGCAGTACAAACAACTGCTCTGCCGTGCCACCTACAGACTATTTGTAATCTTCAACTACAGTTAAGTCCATAAATATTTGGACAGTGATACAATTTTCATAATTTGGGCTCTGTGTGCCACCACAATGGATTTGAAATGAAGAAATCAAGATGTGATTGAAGTGTAGGCTTGCAGTTTTAATTTAAGGCATTTAGGAAAGACAGCACTATTTATACTTGACCCCAACCTTTTTCAGGGGCTCAAGAATACTTGGTGAAACTAAAATGATCTTGAATATAACAATAATTTTCAAAACTTGGTTGAAAATACTTTACAGTCAATGACTGACGGAAGTCAGGAACCAATGGCATTCTCCAAGTTCTGGGTTTCCACTCTTGTAATGCTTTGTTACTGCAGCTGTCTTCAGTTACTGCTTGCTTGTTGGACTTTATGCCTTCAATTTTTTCTTCAGCAAATGAAATTCATGTCCAATTAGGTTGATGTAATTTGATTGACTTGGCGCTTGAGGAATATTCCACTTCTTTGTCTTGAAAAGCATTTAGTTTGCTGTCACAGTATGTTTTAGCACATTGTCCATCTATGTTGTGAAGCATTTTTCTGAATCTGAGCAGACAGTATAGCCCTATTCACTTCAGAAATCAACCTGCCACTTTTGTCAGTAGTCATATCATCAATAAACACCAGTGACCCACTTCCATTGGCAGTCACACGTGCCCATGTCTTAACATCGTCTCCAAGATGTTTCACAGATGACATAGTATGCTACAGATCATTAGCCATTCCTTGTCATCTCCATATTCTTATCTCTCCATCATTCTGGTACATATTGATCTTAATTCCATTTGTCCAAGAAAAACTGTTCCAAAACTGATAGTTTTGTTTTTAATATTTTCTGGTAATATCTAATCTGTCCTTCCTGTACTTGAGGATCACCAATGGTTTGCACCTTGTGGTAAACCCTCTATATTTACTTTTGTGATGTCTTCTCTTGATTGTAGACTTTGACAACGATAGGCCTACCTCCCAGTGAGCGCTCTTGGTTTGGCTAAATGTTGCGAATTGTTTTTTCTTCACCAAGGAAATAATTCTGTGATCATCTAGCATATCTGTCTTCCATGTGGCTCTCAAGTGTGTTTCTTCTCTTTAAGAATATACGAAATGGTTGATTTGACCACTCCAGATGTTTCTGGTATCTCTCAGATGGGTTTGTTTTGTTTTCTCTGCCTTATGATGGACCGATTCTACTTGCATGGACAGCTCTTTTGACTTCATATTGAGAGTTCACAAAGACAGCTTACAAATGCAAATTCTGCACTTGGAATTAACTCCAAACCTTCTACCTGCTTAATAGTTAATGAAATAATGAGGAAACTGCTCACACCTGATTATAGAACAGCTTGTCAGTCAATTGTCCAAATACTTTTGAGCCCCTGAAAATGTGGGGACCATGTATGAAAATGGCTGTCATTCCTAAATACCTTATATGATATTCCTGTTAAACCCTTTTCATTAATGCTGAAATCCTATACTTCAATCCTGCAATTATTTCTTCATTTCAAAACCAATGTGGTGGTGTATAGAATTCAATTATGAAAATTAAATTATGATTACTAAATTATGAAAATTGTGTCAATGTCCAAGTACTAGTCTGTGTGAAAATTCAAGAATGTATCAAGAAGTGATTTGGTCTAATGAGCTTAAAACAGATAAACATTGTGGCATATGTAGGTATAAGTAAATAATTACCACATGACGTCTTTGATTTACTGAGATTCTTTGGCTTTCGTTTCCTTGTCTGAATACCTTCTTTCTTCATTGCAAGTGGTCTTGGTACCTTAAATACATAAATTGGCAGTTATTTACTTTTTATTCTAGAATATGTAGCATAATATTAAAAACAGAAATGTTATATTACTCTTTTACTTATTTATTTTTTATAACATGACTTAAGACATAGTATGCAGAATGAACACTGGCTATTTCATTTTATATAAACCACATGATTGCAGGTAACTCTGGGAGAGTACGTAAGTCACTGCCTTCCTCATAGGTCATTTATAGAAATACTAAATCATCTTTACTGCACCAGTCACCAGACACATCAGTTAAATGTGTGTAAAGGATAAGAAATTCTCATTCACATTGGCTGTGTAGATTTTATTGTTCTATTCTACAAATATATTGGATACTGTATTGCAATCTTGTTAATTTTGTGTTGGTACATGACATTGATGGCAATCTTCAAAATAAAGCTTGTTTGAATTTCTTAACATCATTTTTATTAAACACATAAACAAAAATATCTTTATGAATCAATAGCTAAACATGTACAGTAACTGTTATTAACAGGGAACTTGACTGATAGATGTAAACATTTTTATAATCTTATGCGTGTAGATATTTATGTTTGTTGTTTAAGTATACTATCTGAAAATTATTCTAAATTCTGTGGTTAGTAGGAGATGACAAAGTAATATTTTCTACGCATGACTTGTGACACTCATCCATCCATTTTTTCATCGTATTTTTCCCATACAAGGTCATAAGCAGTTGCAGTATACCTCAGCATTGGGCGGAAGGCAGGAACCTGTTCTAGATTAATCAATTGCACATTCACTCACACCAGGGCAACTTGTAGTCTCTTGTTACCCAGAAAGGTTAATTACTGAGTTGAGAGAGAAAATGTCATCCCACAGAAAAGATACCTGGTAAAGTGCGCACTTCACACTCACACGGGAGTCAAACTCGGATGAGCTGGCAAAGGACCAGTGCCAACCACTGTGCCACGGCAATGATCTAAAATATTCTGTAATATTTAAGAAGATTTTAATGCTTTCCTGTGTTCAACCGTCCATTTACTTGGAGACAGTTGCCATGTACTGTGTAATTTAATCTCAGAAAATATTTCATGTTTCTCTCTTTTATTAAAGGTGGCTTACCATTTTTCTTGTCTGACAATAAATATAATAATGTATATTTGTTTGTTTGCTACATGTAAAAATGCTGTTAGCTTCAATTTTAAATTAAGAATTTGATTCAAAAAAGATTCAAAAATGTGCAAAATAACAATTTTATGAAACAAAAATAGAAAAATAAATAAAAAAATTGTATTTCTTAAAGACTGCCCTGCCTGGGGTTTGTTTCCTGCCTTGCACCCTGTGTTGGCTGGGATTGGCTCCAACAGACCCTGTAGTTAGGTTATAACGGGTTGGATAATGGATGGATAGATGGATTTCTTAAAGAAAACGTGAGATAATAGCTGTTTATTCCAAAAGGAAATTTAAAAGTCTAAATCAAATTTAATTCCACATACTCCTCTCTCTCTCTCTTTATATATATATATATATACAATATGTGTGTAAATATAATTAGTTTGTTAGATTATTAATCGTTATAAAAATACACCCGAGACTGTGATCTGTGATTCTGTTCAAAGATCAAGCATGCATATGGACAAAAGGTTTTCTCTCCTCAATAAAGTTCCGTCGTTTTTCGCATAGATGTTTCCTAGTACGCATAACTAGGAATCGTGATATTTTTCGTTTAAATAAATAATGGATTGATTGATGTTAATACACTGGAGAGCTGAATACTCACCCCGTGTAGTTTGGTGTAAAGCCCGCACGCGTTGCACACCGGTTCGCCTTCTGCATTTCTGCGCCATAACGTGGTCGTACTGGTGTGACAGTTTGCACATGACAGGCCAATCCGTCTGGACGAAGACTAGAAAAAAATGAGAGAAAAAAAATAACGGAATCGAACGAATCGCTTGAAAGTCAAAAGTCTGTTTTCATTAGTAAAACACAGAGCCCCTGCTCCCTTCATGCAGACAAACACATGGACCCCATTTACAAGTTGCGCCCGTCCATCGCTCGCAAATCACATAACCAAATAAAGTCAGCTCTGTCAAAAGGTGCTAATGTCTTTCTTTATTTCTTGGCTTTCTTTTTCCTGATTGTCTTACAAGTTAACACACTATGTCAAAGTCGAGACGGGCTCATTAGATAAAATAAATAAACAAACAAACAGCCGCTGCAGTCGTGATCCTTAAATGGATTACAGCAGCTTATTCAATGAAACTTTTAATCAAAGGTCGCTTTGAATTTAAAAACGTGTTCAAAGTAAAGTAGTGACAGACTGTCAAGCTCTGGGAGCATGCATCATGGCCACAGACAGTAATTCATAAAGCTACACACAGTGCTAAAATGGCCATTGATTTTAGAGGAACTGAAGAAATTAACGAGGTCTAACACGTCTATCAGCAGTTATTTCATCTGTAAAAGACACATTTTCAGATGATTGCCAGCACGAGCTAATCTCTTAATAACGCATCTAAAACGTGGACGAGGTCTAAAAATACACCCGTCAAACCATTACTCGAGTTTATATTTATTACTCCTGACGACAGTTCGTTCGATTCAGGTTAGATCCAAATGGCGCCTGGCAAGATAACATACACAGTAATTTATATTTCTAGTCTGTTTTAACAGCTTGCTTGAACAATGTGAAATCAGTAAGTCTATTATGTCTCTGTTTTCATTAGGATGCTCATCTCAAAATGAGACTGACACTTTACAGCTGTAGTTGACGCTCAGGTGACTTGAATTTGGTTCATATGGCATCTCTGAAGAGTTTACAGTTTATCGACGCACTTGTTTAAAGAAATACCCGGAAGGGTATAATGATTCACATTTAAAATATAAAGATACGCATTTACCAAATAACTGTACATTTAAAATTAGCAAATGCAAATTTTACTAAATAGGACCAACATTTGGTAATCCAAGAGAAATTACAGGAGCAGGAAATGTTCACCTCATTTTCCTCTTAGATGGTCCTGGTATTCTGCGTATTTATTTTATCCCATATCAGAAATACTTTGCTTAATAGGCCACTTTAACCCCGTTCTGTACAGTTACGTGTATGCATGAGCCATATGCAATGTACTGGAACAATTTCATTAAAATCTTAAATGCTTGTCAGATTTGTACTGTGATATATGTGCTTTATGACCTACTCTGAAAAGTATTACTTGCTAGTTCTCGCTATGAAAGAAATGCACAAAATGGATTGAAGTGCATAAAGACTGATAGCTTACCATTCGCTTCTGAGGCTTGATGAGCGGTCGGCTGAGTCCATTCATCTTGCTGTACAGCCCGCAGGCATTACATAGATAGTGACCGGTTCCGTCTCGTCTCCAGAGCGGAGTAGAAATTGAGCCGCAGTTCACACACTCTCTGCTTTCCGCCATATCGTCCAAAATATCTGAAAAAACAGCACAATGTGTCATACAGAAGAAACCTTTTCGTTGTTAGCAAAGCCAAATTTAGACTTAAGTATTTCTCGTAACTGCGAGATGTATTATAATAATAATAATAATAATAATAATAATAATAATAATAATAATAATAATAATAATATTATAGACCAGTACCTCACCGAGAATTTCTCGAAACACCACATGCTTTTGAGTTATAAACTAAAATCTTTAAACTCTGTGGGAAGCATGCAAGATAGTCATTCTTTCTTCTTTATTGGAATTTTCGCAACATCACTTGTTTAATAGAAAATAATGAAATAAACGTAGTCATTTAAATGTATTTAATAAGATACAAGTAACCATCGTATCATTTAAGTATGCAGGGCAGGGAAATAAGAGCACCAGTCATACTTTATTAAAATGGAAAAAAATGGTCAATTATTATCATTTTTAGAACCACATCTAGTTTTAAAACCAGGGAATTGTGAAGAAAAAAAAACTCTAGTATGCGTTACAACATTCCTTCATATATATAGTTTTTTATATTAACGAAATAATATCAAGTCCGCTGAAGTCAACGTAAACACGCCGAAGCATAGGTCTCAAATCTCCACACTATAGTACTGCCATAACATTAAGCGATATGGTATCTTAAATCATTCGGACTGGTGAAAGTAACCATTATAAAATTTTACATTCCGAAAACTTTATCAAAATAAATGATTGTCTTGACTTAAAGGTGCATTTTTTCCATGTCAAATCATACATTAATTTGGCGCAGTGTATTAAACATTTGGCATAGGGCGTCTTGATCCCGACCAGGACAAATCCGATTAAAGCCAAGATGTCTGTAAAGCAATACACAAACATTCTGACATATGTTGTGATGTTAGTTATACGGGCTTCTACCCTGATCAAACGAAAAACTGTACTTCTCCAAAGAAAAATGTATATTCGCCAATTAATGGTCTCACCACAGAGTCGTCGTTATTATCACATCTATATACCTCTTGATGGGTCAAAAACAGAGACAGGAGTCCTACTTTCATTTGTGTTCCTTGTGACAAGTGGTTACTTGGCATTCATTGTTGTCTGGTGTGTTAGTGTAAATGTTAAAAACTAATATTGTGTTTTCAACTCAAAAAAGGCGAGTTGTTTCAACAAATATACAGGTCGCTGAGCAATGCTGACCAGACAGTTTTCGTAATTTAAGGAGCAGTAAACACGTAAATGTAGCCTTGTGTCCTTATAACGTGTGTAATTCGTATACATTTGCAAGTTGTTAGTGTTACACTAGCTAGTTAAAACATCAACAGAATGCATGACACGTGCATCGTCAGTGGGATTTTTTATATAATATTTTAGCAACAACATGAACCTGAAATTAGTATGTCAAAGTGAAAAGTCACTTAATTCCCATGGATACTTTGTGTTTCTCTGTAAACTTTCTTTTAAGAAAACGACCAAAGCATCTATTCTCAACTACTCAGATATTCAATATACTAAAATGAAATATATTAAAATCTTTAAATATTCTCAAATACTATATCAGATCGGTTTGTGTGGTAGTGCACTCAAATCGAGAAATTTACTCTCCATTTCTGCCACCGCCTGTTTACTAGGAAATCTCTCTATTTCGTTACAATATTAAGTTTTACAAATTAGTATAAACAAAATTTTCAGACTAACATTCACAACCCAGCCGAATTTTATGTGGCACTTATAGATATTACAACAATTCAAACTGTTCTTACAAAACTGCCATTGTTCAACACACATAAACGATATGAGTTATAAGGTATCATTCTAAATAGTAAATACTGGTTAACTAATGCATTAAGCTTTGAACGTACAACAGAAAACTACTTTGCATTCACGATTAATTAAAATGTATTGTCTAGGCCGTGTAAACTCGTGATTACTAATAAATAACGGGTCCTGTTTTCACATTGAAGCCACCGTTTTTTTCATTTTGAGGCCTAAAAGTGCAAAACTATAACCGAAGGTCTGACATTCTGCTATTCTTCTTCTTTCGGCTGCTCCCGTTAGGGGTTGCCACAGCAGATTATCATATTCCAAGGTCTGGCATTCTGCTACACATTATTTAAACACTGAAAATTGCAAATCAGTTTGTAAAACCACATGATAAAAAATCAAGCTTGTGTAAAACATTTTCAAGTTCGATTCTAGTAAATCGGTAGACTAATACAGATTTTAAGCACATAATAACTGAAAGATGGTACCCTGTAAATAAGCAGTAAAACAGAATCCGATTAAAGAAAATTTGCATTGTGCTCATATATTATTATCAAAGTGATGTAAACTCTAACTCTGTTTTACAGACTAACAAACTGTCATAAAAGACGTAATTGTTCAAGCTATACTTTTCAAACCTCTTACCTCCGCTGGGTCCTCGCATGGGTAGCGGCGTCCCTCGGCTCTGTAAGGTGTGCAGCATCGTGTTGTCAAACGGTCCCCCGGGCCACGCGCTGGTAAGCTGCGGACTCACATACGCTGAATATGGGCTGGTATACGATCCGTTTAAAGGCCTGGTCAGGCTGCTGTACTGGCTGTTGCTGTAGGTGGCCTCCCTAGAAGCTCCGTTATTAATCGGAGGACTAGGAGAGTAGTGGAAACGGTTAGTAGCGTGGGGACTACCAGTGCCATAGGACGGGCTCTCTGGAGCCGATTGCGGCCATACTGTTGAGCTATTGACCGCATGGCTTGACTGCGTTGCTCCACTGCCTTGTAGGTACGGCAGGCTGGGGATCATAGGTCCGACCCTAGTTGTTGGCACGTACACGGGAGGTGCTGTGCTGGAGTGCATAAAAGTGCCTGTGGACCCGTCGTACCCTGCAGGCCCCTGTGCAGCAGCCATGGTTGCTAGAGTCTGATACATGTCACTGTGTTCCACTGGTATATTTCCCTTAGAGGTTCCACAAGAAACTATGAGCGTATTGCCTTGGTCCAAATCCGTGAAAAGTGTTATGTCCTCCGAAACGGTTGATGCTACTTGATGACTCCAGAAAAGATGCGATGTTAGCGATCTTCCTTCCGCTGGATGAGCGTCCAAAGGGGTAGCCGGAGGTGAACGTAAACCGTCGGGCGCAGACGCAGCACTGGGTTTTCTGCCGAGGTACCTGTGGGTGAAAGAGGACGGCTCCGGGCTAATTGGGGACAGTCGTTTCACTGTACACCAGCCCTTTTCACTGAGGTCCATCCAGGTTCCGAGTCAGGCTGCACTGGGCTTGAAAATAAAAGCCCCACTGTCTCCTATAAATAAGAAGGATCCCGAATTAGTATCACAAAAGAAGGAGATGAGCTTTTGTGTTGAGGCGATGAGCCCCCAACTTTTTCACAGACCTTCATCAAGGAATAATCATCTACCCAGACATATAAAGCTTGGACCTTTATCAAGAGCTCAATTTGCATAAGAATGACCATAATGTCTTTCTTGGATCTTTCCAGGACAAGAAATGTGGATTCATGTTTTTTTTAAGGCACAACTGCGTGATGTACTCTTATATAGCGCCCTTCCCATACAGTTTCAAACGACTCAATTTTAGTTATATGATTATCATATTTTAAGAGGGCAATACATGTACACAAACAGAATCGGGCGCATATGTCAGTTTTATTAACAAACTATATATAACCAAATCGACTATTTATACTTTTCTCCCCTGCGTGTACTTCGCAGGGATGCCCACTTTACCAGAATGAATATATCACTTAAAATGTATTACCCGACGATTAAGACAGCAAAAAATTTAGTAAGGACTACCATCAAACAAATCCTTCCCCAGCGCGGGCTTTGTTTTGCAGTGTAAGTGCTATACATTTCGGAGAAAAAAAGTGCCTGATCGTCAGCTCCTTTTTGTGTACCGCTTCGTAAAACAGTATTCAACGACTTTCTCCTTGCTGCTCTCGTCATAATAAAAATGTCTAATTGATATTTTTCTCATTACAGAAGTCTGCCTCATACTGAAGCATTTCAATATATAATCTATTTGTAGCATTAGAAGAATTAAACTCTCAATTTGTAAGATCCTGTGTTAAAATCACGTCTTCTCAGTAGCTTCATCATAATTAAGGGGAAAAGCCCACACAGGAATATAGATAGGAAACAAAAATGTAATATGTCTTTGCTGTAATGAGATAACCGCTAGATAAGACTCCTAAAAGATAAGAGTTAAAGGCAGGATAACCGTGTCAAAAAGGTTCTTAAAATGATTTAGATACATTTACACTCCGAGCGTATCACAAAGGGACACATTAGAAAGCTAAAAAAAATAAATTAATGAAATGTTCAAACCTATTGCTGATCCGCGATTTAGTCGCCCATAAAATTATCCCAGCGTACGCTGAAGCAAGTCCTAGAAGAATAAAGTATGCGGTGACTGGAAGGCTCGTCATGTAGAGAGGAGGCGCCTCTGCATGTAATACTAACCCGGAATCTGATTGGATTCAACAGGCTTTAAACAAATAATACCGCGCTGTGGGGGTGCCAGTCCCATGGGCACCTGAGGCAGCACGAGTCAGGCAGGACTGGGGAACACTGCCTTTGGGGCACAATGGGTGATCAGGTGAACGTGGCTTAGAGTTCACCCTAGGACTATAATAAGTGAAGAGCTGCTAATAAAAATGAAAGAACATATTTCATCATAGAAATACACGAACATATGGGTTTAAAATGAAGCGCCTTTTCGTTTTTAGTTCTTATTACGTGAACATTTCATCTACAATGTTACGGAAAATAATAATACATTAACGAAAATAAGTATATTTGTTAAAAGTGTACATTAATTTATTGTTATTTTACTCACCCTGACTATATAAAAAAGAAGATAAGCACAATCTTGAAAACAGGAGTGATTAAACATTTTCATCAATGTTAAGTATTTTGATTATTTTTATCTCATGTTACTAATTCAGTGATCCCCACATTTATTATATTCGCTATCAGGATCGCAGGGAGATGGTGTCAACAGAATGTGTACTTAAATTCAACAATTCAGGGTTATACTGAATAATGCAAATTCAATTTACTGGGAAAAAAACTGATTATACATTAAAGGACTATAATGTCTTCTGGACGTAACGTGTTAAGGCTGTAAGCTTCTCTGGTGTGAACGCCTACGTTTCTTTTTTTTCTTTCTGACTGTCAAAAAATCGGATCGTCATCATGTCCTGCGTGTGCGTTTCTCCTCTGTTAAATTAAGTGGATTTAGAAAAGTAATAGATCGATGAGTGAGTAATCATAAAATAGATGCTGGCTTTTTAGGGTTACTCAGTAGAACCGTCTATTACAAAAACGTATGGTTATAAAAATGGACGAAATCCCAGTGAACGGGAACACTAAACATCATCTAAAAAATTATCGTTTCTTAATCTCCTGTCTACCTAGTATAATTTACAAGAATGGCTTTTTTCACTTTTGTGAGTAATCTTGGCTTTAAGTTAATATTACATATTAAAACGTATTTTATTTTTAGTGGTATTGTAAACTGCTTATTAAGCCGTTTATACGTGGATTATTCAATCGGCCTCTTGGGCAATTTTACCTTTTCAGAGCAGACATTCCTGGTGCTCTCTGTGCATTTAATCAATTTACTACTTTCTTGTAGAACATTTCTCTTTATGTGACAGGGGCGACTTTTAGCAACTGATAAACCATTTTAATGCTTCCAAGGCTTTCAGTTGATTAAAGAAAGTGATCGAGCCTATTTCTGTGCACGTAGATTGTGTTATGCCAATTACGCTTTAATAATGTTAATATTTCCTCTGTGAAAATTTCTGCGACCTTGCGCATTCGTTTTGGTTTTTATTTTTTTATTATAGTTTAACTGATATTTAAAAAACAAATACGCATAAAATACAGTTTTATTATATATGGCTGACAAATGCACCAGATGAAGCTGTGACCTTTTTTAAAAGTATAACATTAGAACAAATTTGACGAGTACATGCCATTCATGTGTTCAAGAATATATTTGTAATTTCAATATACCTATGCCCACGCTAGTATTCGAGCATTAAAATTATTGGAGAGAAACGTCTTGTTAATCGAACTATAAAATTATATTTTTTTCCGATTTAAAGGTCCCAAGTAGTTTGATACATTTTGTAGGCAACAGTAACATACATTTCAACCGAATTTTAAAAGGTGTATTTTTACTTAGATCTTCCCTCATTTGGTTAATTAGTTTACTCTGCTTTAACTATGCGTTATTGTCCCCAAAGAAATCAGTACCCCTCACACATGACTCTGTAATTTAAAGGTGGCGGCAGGGGTGGGGGAGACTTCTTTGAACTTGCAGTTAATTTACTCAGTGGGAACACATGACGAGCAAAAAGGAGATAAAGCGCCAATTAAATTATTCGCCGAAATTAATGTGATAAGATGCCTCACTATAGTTTGAGCGCTGTGTCCACTACAGACAGAAATGTAACTGCGATTTCAAAGGTAGGCAGACAATGATATGTGTATTTGCTGTACGTCATGAATTTATAGTGCGATTATAGCCTAACGACGGTGACATGTCATTCACTGCCCCGCTCGGTAACGGCCGCACAAAATCATATTTTACAATTCCGACTAATTAACGTTGCCTCAATTTACGTGTATTTACTTGAGTTTTAGAAGCTGGGTAGCGCTTTAGAGCATTGGCTAGCACCTTGAAACGTAACGGGATGCTACAGAATATAAATGTAGAGAGCCACTTACAATCACTCGTGCAGTGACCGGCTTACTTAAGGGTACACGAAAGATATTTTCCTTTTCAAAAACATTATTCTGTTTTCCATTCCCCAGTTCTCTAAATCAGTTATTTTAAATTTTGACGAGCTAAGGCCTACCTGTCAGTCTTTATTTAGAATATAATTTTTAAATCGGTTCGAGTATGTCAGTGAGGTCCAACTATTTACTATTTGTGTGTATTATTATTATTATTATTATTATTATTATTATTATTTTTTTTATTTATTTATTTTTTTTTTTTTGGCATTTGATACACTAAGGGACCATCGGAGTAAAATTATATAATATATCTCATTATTTTCCGAAACCCGAAAGTAGGGTTAGAATAAACTTGGATTATTGTCCGTAAAAAACGAAAAATGGCAGCGCATCGAACTCCCGTTGGTTTGAACTGTACAGTATTTATGAACTATCTGTTTTGAGCCATAGGGAAGGCTTGTGAAAAGTGCTGAAACGTCTTGTCGGTCTGAATGATTTATTTGCTTTTTAAGCCCGTTTCGTTCTCTATGTATGTATGGATGGATGTGTGTATGTAGGTATGTGTATGTAGTTAGTTGGTATGTTCAATTTATGTTTAAATCTCGTACTATTGTATTATTTATGCACGTTTTCCTCACTCTTGTTGGCTAATCTGTTAATCATTTTAGACTGCAAAATTATTTGAAATGCGCGTTAGATAGATAGATAGATACTTTATTAATCCCAAGGAAAAATTCACATAATCCAGCAACAGTATAATGCTAGCTGCTGGAATGGCTGCCTATAGTATATTTGGATAATTGTGGTGCATATTGTTGTACTGGAGGGTAATAATTATAATTATGACTGGGTGAAAGCTAATAGTGTCGCTCGGAAATGGAAATATCCAAAAAAAAAACCAAAATCAAACACGGTATGTGCCATTGTGTAAGTGTGATTTTCTGCACCCATTTTATTTAACATATCCTTCTCAAAGCTACTTTATCCATTTTAGGTTTGCAGGAGGCCGGACCCCATCCTGGCAGCATCGGGCGCAAGTGTTAATTGTATGTTTTTCACGCAAATGAGTTAGCCAAGATGTATTTTTATAAGCTGGTAAAGAAATTAGGTGTAATGAAATGGCATGTGTAAAGTGGTGCACCCCATACGCGAACGCTATATAAATTAGCCTGTATTCATAGTTTTGAACTAAAATCTAAGACAGAAACATTCGAGTATATGAACCGTGCGCGATTAACTTCATAACCGGTAAACCGCATTGATTAATATATTTTGATTTTTATATAAACAGAGAAACTTAATCTATTGAAGCTTATAAATATCGTACATTTTAGTTAAAGTTAGACTACACATTTTAAAAAGTGCAATCATGTGAGCTGCGTCTATATTTGTGTATTTGTTACCACGGAACAAAGTAAAACTAACTAGTCCAGTCTGATAAGTGTCTTCGATTAAAAAAAATGACATGAAAATCTTTTCATTTAGTTATGGGATTTAAGTCATAGTTTGGTCTCGTGTGTTTAGCAATTCTCGCCGAGCACCGATTAGCTGTCTTCCACTAAAAACTGCAGTCCCCAAAGGGTAACCACTGGACTGCCCCCACCCCTAAAGAAGGAAAGAGTAATGAGGTGCGAACCTCTGTGCTGCTGCGCCGGGTGTTTCTCTGACAGTAAATGGTAAAGAATGACTCGGGGAGAGAGGGCCGGACGCCTCTCTGTCTCCAAACGCACTATCTTCACATTAAGCAGGACTCTTGAACGGGACTGGCACCAGCAAGACAGATAAACTGGAGGGGGAGGGGGAGTGGGAGCGGGGGGTCAGACGCACGCATCTACTGTTTTCTGGCCGAGCCGTTCTTAACTTTCGACTACAATCACGTTTAGGACTTTCCAGGACTGTAAATAGAGCCAATGGAAAGCAATTCGGACATCGTAATATTGAGGAATAGTGTTTTAGAACACAAAATAAAAAAATAATAGGAACAATAATAAAGTCAAGAAACGCAAAAACACTTCAGGATAGATGCATAATTAAATTTTCAGATAGGCGCTTTGTACAGATTACACACATTAAAATTATTTAATGTTGTAATATATGGAGTATTTTTACGGTATGAAAACACATAATTCGTTTGTATGCATTTCTGTAATGTATTGCATGATGTTCCGAATATTTGAAAATATAAATTTTAATCATATAAAAATATATCGTATATATATTGGGGAATAATAAACAGGTAAATATATTTCGTGTATTTTATTTCCAACACATTTTAATATTGTTAGGTTAGGTTTAATATCCGAATATTAATTTTTAAAGTCAGTTATAATACGTCATGCAACTGAAAGCAGTTAGCAGTAATCCTCAATATCTCCCAAAAAAACATAAATTTGACAGATAAAATCAGACTTTGAGTCAGGGTTATATATCTCTGTCTCAAAGTCCGTAAAGTGGAAGGGAATCCAATGAATGACCCAACCTGAGTAAGACAAAGGTGAACAATTGTGTATTTACTGTTAGTCACTGATAAGACACGCCACGCCTCGTAGTACTGCATATACCGGCTGAAATGAACTTTTCCAATATTAAAATACAACTTCTGCCAGTGATTCTTCTATTATATACTTCCATGATAATAACCGTGATGTTACAGATTAACAGTTTTTAAGATATACACACGGAGAATTTAAGGTATTTGATTAAAAATAAAAGCGAAACCTTTTTGACAATTGAAGACAAACGTTTTTGCAGATTTAATTTTGTAACATTATTATTGATTTTGTACAAAATAAAGAAGCAAACAAAACTAGAAAAATTAATTACCCGCGATGGACTAGTGAGTTCTCTTGTTGGATCCTGCCTTGTGTCCGATTTTGCTGGCTCTGCCTCTGCACGACCCTAAATTAGAATAAATGGACAAAACATCAGCGATATTATTATTATTATTATTATTATTATTATTATTATTATTATTATAGTGACATAAGCAACACGAAAATCGCCAGTGAATTTGGCAATTAGTTTAAAAGTAAGCGATTGACAGTGTGCATCATTTTTTTATTACGTTTATAGTTTTTATTACGTTTATAGTTTTATATTTTCCATATCCTTAACATGTTTAATCAAATTTATTTCCACCTCTAAAATAATCGAAATTTGTTTTAAAGGTTACTCCTGTCGGTACACTTTATCAATGATATTTAATTTGATTCCTTTTTAAAATTCCATTGTTCTAAGATTGTTTTCCTTTCAGTCACATTTAACACACACCCTTGTGCCCGTGAATTACATGTGTATATCTGAGGTCAAACCCAAGTGTATTTAAATGGGATTAAGTACGCCTGGAACGCAGATTTACATGGTTAGCAATGTTGTCTAAATGGAGCTCAGTGGAAAAACACCAGTATGTGGTTATGATGTGTCGCCTGACGGTGGTTAATTGTTAAATACTCCGTTTTACGGGGCGTATAAACGGAACACACAAGTCAAGAAGAACACTGACGTCTTTTAAATGTGCTAGTATTATGATACTTGAGCATGCTGCATACAGAGGCATTTTATACCTTTTATAAATTCCATTCTTTATGCATTTGTTAATTTGAAAATGATAAAAAAAAAAGTCACTTCACACCCCTGTTGTTGTAAGTGTGTGAGCATTTTCTATTTTCTTAAACAGATACTTTCTAATCAAATACAAACCTGTTTTTTTTTGTTTTTTTTTGCATTCAAACACAACAGGTACGTTTTATCAAAACAAGCCATTGTATTAACTCATTTTTTTAGTAATTTTGGTATAGTCTGTTTAGTCAAAACCCCCTAAAAGCTCGACACTTTTCAATATTTTTTTCCAACGGACTGTGCGGTGGGTTTTAATAGTTCATTCTTAGAAAGAAATGCACTCTGTTTCAGCAACATACATATATGATGGCGCGCATCTTTAAAGCTTGCAAGGGAATTAAATCAAGCATTTGTGCTTTGTCGCATTTAGATTTTGTAACTGGTAAAATCACAGAAACACTGACAGTTTATTTTATGAATGCGATATTAATATATATTACAGGAAACATTATTTGTAACCAAACGTTTCACACTCTTTTTTAATCGGTTTACATGGATTTTTTAGTTTTTAAATAACGCGTATTTAAATGTGACCAACAACGTCATAGATAAATAAATGCCAGTGGATTGTTACTTAAATCGTAAACATTCAAAATAGTAAACCTTTATGTAAATAATTAGTAAAACGGAATAAATACATTGCAGTGTGATGTCATATTTAGCTAAATGTTATATGAAAAGCTGCAAATTTTATTACACGAAAAGTGTATCGTGAAAACGCCATTAATGTTAAATATTGTTCTTACATCTTTGTATAAAACCTGCGTAGAAGTATGTTACACTAATTGAGATGGGTTTCGGTACCCGCTTACCCAGAGTCCTCCTGTCATTTTAGTGCGTGAGTTACGAACCTACAATTCAAGGGACGCTATTATTTAACACTCTCTTGGTCAAATGGGACCTGATGTTCGGTTTACAAGACAGTTATGGAGTGGGCAGGCTCGCCTAATTAATTAATTGGTTAAGAAAATAAAATAAAAGCGGACCCGCTCCAAGCTGCCGTATCTCCTCCCTCCCACTCCCCCTCAACCCCCCTATACCTCCAAATTATGCGCGGCACACTTAAACCTGGTGGGACGTTCAAAACTTAAGACCGAAAAAAACACCGCCTTATCATGTCGAAAAAATGAATTGACCATTATACAAGGTCGCAGAATATTAGCGGTGAAGTATTACCAGCGTTATTTCCGAAACCATACTGTTCCCATTTTCCCTATCATATTTATTCATTTCAGGACAGCCCGCGGCATTTCGCCGATGTAACATCTCATATTGTTCAAACCACAAGAGGCGAGAAGTCCAGTACAAGATACGAACAGCAGGCTGTTTTGCAGATCAGATCAGATACGTCCTTTGTAGCGCTTTATACAGCAGGTTTCAGTATTAGAGAACAAGCTGAATTAAACAATGCCGTTACTGTACATACTGTACACAAAAGCAGATAAAGTGCAATAGAGTTAACAGAGAAGTACATTTAAATGGACGGATAAGATAAAAGGAGAAAATGAGCCGGGATTTCTACCTTCGGTCCTAACCGCAGTAATTGTCAGGGTTATTTTTTTGTCAGTCAGATCGGCCAAGATACTAGACGACGCTTTTCGTTCAAACTCGTCACGTTTAATTGTATTAGACATTTTCTAGTATGTTCGATCATTTTTAGCTGTCGATACTACATTCCAGTAATTTATTTTTTGGCAAGTAATCATATCCTGATCTTACACAAGTAAGGTAAAACAATAATTAATAAGTTACACAATTACCAAAGACTTTAAGACGTTAAGACTAATTTCATAAACAGTTAACAAATTACAGCCGCGTTTTAAACACACGACTCACAGAAGCGCAACACATACACTGCCATTTGTGCATCTGCGTTCATCATTAAAGTAGATACTTTGTACATTTGTTTCAGAAGAAATTCAAAAGGGCAATTTATGTAGAAGAAACCCTCACGTTTGCTTTAATGCTAAAAAGTAAAACGAGACATGTTAATGATATGCAGTTTGAAATGCAGAAAAGAGGAAATAATATATTTAAACAATAAGTCTAGTTAAAGCATAAAAAAGCAACAACTACATGGAGCTGTGGCTACAGCCTGTGTGACATTAAGAATCAAAAGAATCATTCTAGAATAAGCAAGGTACAGCTGTTGAGTTAATATGAAACCCTAATGTACAGACGGATACAATGGTAATAGGGCAATATATATTTACTACTTAGTGGAGTACACGGGATGAGAGAATCTGGTACATTGTCCCTTAATGACAGAGACTAACTGGGCTGATGCAGAATAAAAAAAGGTCTAATAACAGATACTTAAGCAATAACTCAATACTGTTCCAAAATGAAAGCAATAGACACAAATGTTAAAAAATCATTTATCACTCAGTCCGTAGTGTCACTATTCTGTTCTTACCAATTAAGAGCCGCGTGAGACTAGAGAACCAACTCTGAACAGAACTCCAGCCATTCATTGTATAAACTAATACCCCTCCCCAAGAAGAACTGATCAGAGACCCCCAGTTAATCAAACTGAAACGTCTTTATCTTATGAAAGTAATAACCAACATACACGAAGTAAAAAGCTACACTGACTAAGGAGAACGTGCAAAGCCGGCACGGACAGTGCACCACCGGTGGAGATTCAGATAGCCGCTGTGCCATTGTGACCCCATAGAGCAAGAAAAAGCAGTCCAGGGTCACAAGTTGGGGAGGGTGTTGTCTTTTCCAGCATCATTGGGTAAGAGGGCCGGAGCTAACCTGGAATGGAGTACATCAGCCTCAGAAGTACAACGTAACATGTCTGTCGTTACATTGTGATGGGAGAGAAACAAAGAAATAAGTAAGCAAACGAACATGGAGATAACGTGCAAATTCAGACAAAAGAACATTTGCCTGATCGAAACCAAAACACTTGAATGGTTACTAATAATGCCCTTTACTTATTATAATACATTTTTTATAATTATGTTAGTACTATTAGTAGAACATGTCTACAGTTTAATGATGCATTGTCTGTGTAGTAAGGTATGTGGTATCGTTATATTGGACGGCAGTCGTTTGGTTAAAAATAAAAAAAACAAGCTGACATCCATTCTTGAAAATGTCGAACTTACCTTTGGACAAAACACTAGTAAAGCACTCGACACACACAGAGTCACAGCTGAATGAATACATCAACAGTGTGGAACACATTAGCAGTTCATGGAGAAGAACATGTTTCATGTCTGCTAGTTGTGCTTCCTGTCATATGAATTACTGACATGAATCCTTTTCAGAGTACCTGCTTTAACGCTCCTTTTTCAGCTGGACTCCACATTACATTCTTAAGAATATCGGTTCCGCAATAGCACTTTACTGAATTATGTGGTAGAACTATTGCTTGACAAAGATTCATTTCATTCTGGGAAGGGTATTTTGAATTTGGTCCTTTGGACTTTGAAAAGGTTCCTGATATGAGTAAAAAAATAAATCTTTAAGGTATGGTAGACTACTATATACTAACAGAGCAAAAAAAACTGAACTTAGCCGGTGTGATTATCAATTAAGAGCCGCGTGAGACTAGAGAACCAACTCTGAACAGAACTCCAGCCATTCATTGAATAAACTAATACCCCTCCCCAAGAAGAACTGATCAGAGACCCCCAGTTAATCAAACTGAAACGTCTTTATCTTATGAAAGTAATAACCAACATACAAGTCATTTTAAAATCAGGATCTCATTAGTATTCATACGGCAGTTATTATTTATTCTTGGCTGTTATAAATCTAAAAGGAATATTTCTGGAAAATTCATGTAGATGGTTCTTGTGGAACTATAAAGGTTTGTTCTGTGGCTTCACTCAGAACTAATTTTATTTTTTTAAAGAGTGTATAATGAGCTTCTCAGTGCCAATTGCAGTGCAGTAGCATTTCAGACACAACGATTGAGCTCCGGGAGTATTAGGGATCAATTTATTCCCTGCATGAGTAAAAGCAAATACTCTTCATGGTTACTGGTTTTGGATGCCACCTCAGTTATCTTTTGGATTACTTATTTGTTTTGCAGAAATGTTCATCACCGCATGACTGACATCATTGATGTTTACATCTAATCATCATTTTCGGGATGCCCTTAACCCAAAGAACTTCTTTCACTGATGCTGATACAGCTATTCATTAGACAGATCATTTACATGCTTTTTAAAAAAGTACTTCATAATAAAAGGAACCACAACAAAGAACCCTGCAATTGGTTTTGAAAATAAAAATGGGTTTTGGTTATTTTTAGACTTGTATCTGGTGCCTTTAAGGTATAGCCAAAGTCTGCGTACGTCATTTCCATTGCAGTGCTTTTCAAAGCATGTTGACTTTTTGAAGTGAAAACTGTGCTAGTTAATGGCTATTCACACAACATGGGTAGCAAGGTGGCACATTGCGTAATTCTGCTCTCTCATGGATACAGATTTCTGGGTTTGAATCTCATAGCTAATTGCAGTTCATTTGGACTTTACAGTTTTCCTAGAGCAGGGGTCCTCAATCCCAGTCCTGGAGAGCCGCAGTGGCTGCAGGCTTTTCTTCTGACCTGGTTGCTTAATTAGAAAGCAATTCTTGCCAATAAAGCACTAACAAGCTATGAAATTAAATTAACTCTGCTATGTCAGGTCATTCTCATATCCTAGATTTTCTTTCCCTTTCTATCATGCAAATGATTTGAAGGCTAAAATGGACGAGTAATTCTCAGTCCTTCACTTTTTTCTCTTCATTTTTCTTCCAAGTATTTAATTAAACCCAATAGTGCAGATTAATACACACAGGTGTAAATGTAAATAAGCTAAATAGAGAAATGCTGCTCTGTCTTGTCATTTGCATGTTATTGATAATAAGGAGCAATTAAAATAGCTGTTTAAGACAAAATTAAGCAATAAAGGCTCAAAATCACTAAAGTGAAGCAGAAGTGTTACTTTAGCAATAAGTGCTTTTTATTAAGCAACTGGGTTGGAGCAAAAACCTGCAGCCACTGCGGCTCTCCAGGACCGTGATTGAGGACCCCTGTCCTAGAGTCAGTCTTCATGGGTTTTGCTCCCACATCCCCAAAGACAAGGCAGGTTAGATTCCTTGGCGATTCCATATTGACTGTGTATGAATCTTTGTGTGTAACAAGTGGTCCCTGTTCACGACTGGCTCCTGTCTTGCACCTGATCCTTTCATTTGGATTAGGTGGGTTTGATAATGCTCTGTTTTGTGATCATTTTGCTTCTTCAAGGTAATGAAATGATGTTAATTGAATAATGTGGCTTTATAACTTAAACTGGATGCAACATAAACCAAACCTTTAATTAAAGAAGGAATTTAACACTGACGATCTATAAAAATGGCGTACTTTTTAATTGTTTTAACTGATATATTTAATTTGCTTTTTAAATCTATAGTTTATAAGTATAAATGAAATTGGATGTGTAGAAAAACAGGCATCCAGGGAAAGCTAATGGTCTGTGGTTGTATACGTTGCCGATGAGCCAGCCTCAGAAAGGCAAGCCTTTTATGTTAAATCCTAGTCACATCTCTCAGTGGAATACTGACCTCAATCAGAAATTTTTATATAAAAAGTGAAGCTCTCTGTGTCTATGGACATCTTGAAAGCTGGTCAGTGCCAGGTTAGATTGATAGATAGATAGATAGATAGATACTTTAGGTTATTTTGCGCCCTAGGCCAAACGGACTCTTCAGTAGCTAACCCATGCAGCTGGGTCCCCTCACCCCCCCCTAATGATCTGCGCCCCAGGTGAATGCTTAATTCCGGACCTGTACTTAATTAGGCTTGATTAACTTTACACCGAGCAATATTTGAGTGCTCCACTGTTTTGGATAATCAAACAGAAAAATCTCATTTAAGTGTAATTATTTTCAAGGAACTTTATGTGGAAGTGTTAAGGAATCTCCCAGTCCTGTTTTAAATCTCTTCTTTTGAGTGTATTAATTTTGAAAGCTGCGCTTAGTTAATATCGGATTGCACAGCACATAGAAACAAGGACAGCTTAAAGGAAACCATATGTCTAATCCTGGTCATCTTTAATGTTTAATCTAAAGCAGTGCTGTCAGATTTAGATGCATGTGGACTGCTGTGACTGAGTGCACTTATTCTAGAGGAATGGCTAATTTCACTCTTTATTGCAATTTGCCTTGTATATAGTGGCTTTCATAGTGAACATCTGTATAAAAACACTACATGGGTTCTGCAGAATTTTTAAAGAGGTGTATATTTAGAAAATGGGATCTACAGTTAGGTCCATAAATATTTGGACAGAGACAACTTTTTTCTAATTTTGGTTCTGGACATTACAATAATGAATTTTAAATGAAACAGCACAGATGCAGTTGAAGTGCAGACTTTCAGCTTTAATTCAGTGGGTTGAACAAAAAGATTGCATTAAAATGTGAGGCAACTAAAGCATTTTTTAAACACAATCCCTTCATTTCAGGGGCTCAAAAGTAATTGGCTAATTGATTCGAAGGCTATTTCATGGGCAGAATCATTCATCAATCATGGTCTGTTCACATGAAAGTCTGCACTTCAACTGCATCTGAGTTGTTTCATGTAAAATTCATTGTGGTAATGTACAGAACCAAAATTAGAAAAAAGTTGTCTCTGTCCAAATATTTATGGACCTAACTGTACATGTACTAACGTCGAGGGGCAGGTCAAACTTAATGATTACAGGTGCTGGAACTTGACTGGATTTTAAAAACAGTTTCAAATTTCCAGAGTATTGTTAGACTGTAACATTTCGACAGTCCATTAACATGCTGCCTGACAGCACTGGTGGCTGTAGAAATGGTATGGAGATTTTTCCCCTTTTTCATTCTGTCATGGTACATAGTACAGACACAAGACATCAAACAGACAAAATTCTGTTTAAGTGGTCAAAAACACCCATTTTCTTTCTTTCCTTGTCTTTGCATTGTACTTCTGGCTGAGCACTCATTGGCTGTCGGCTCTCAACTCTCCTGCGCACAGGAGGCTAATCTCTGTGACTAGCAGCGCAATTACACACTATGAGTGAGCCACTGGGGATTTAATACTACCTGACCTGTGATCACAAGCGCATACCGCGACTCACCATGACTCGTCACCATGTATCATTGAAGGCTTAGAATGAAAATCGATAGAAAACTTGTGTAATGTAATGGAGGTTTTATACTAGCAGAAAAATATACTAGAAATATAGCTATAGCATTGCATGGGTGCTCAGGCCAACACCTTTGCCCATGGGTGTTCAAGTTTAGTTTTTGCTCCAATCCAATTACTTGAAATAATAAACAGTTCTTACTAATAACAGAACTTATTCAGTTTGATGGCTTATTAATGTTTACATTCTGCCAGATCATCGTTTTATTGTAAATTTTTCTTTTTCTCAGTCCTTCATGTATTTTCTCTCACATTTCTATCCAAATATTTTATTAAAATAGATAACAAATGTCAACAAGCAAGGGAACATTAATGAAGAACAAGAATGTTGTTTGAGCAATAATTGTTTCAGCAACAATACTTATCTTCTAAGAAATTGGATTGGAACAAAACATTGCAGTTACTGTTCTTCTCCAGCCTCTGTAATACAATGTAATGTTTCCAGTGATGGGTGGCACGGTGGCACAGTGGTATTGCTGCTGCCTCGCAGTTAGGAGACCCGGGTTTGCTTCCTGGGTCCTCCCTGCTTGGAGTTTGCATGTTCTCCCTGTGTCTGCATGGGTTTCCTCCATCAATCCAGACATGCAGGTTAGGTGCATGTCCCTAGTGGGTGTGCTTGGTGTGTGTGTGCTTATGCCCTGCGGTGGGCTGGCACCCTGGCCAGGGTTTGTTTCCTGCCTTGCACCCTGTGTTGGCTGGGATTGGCTCCAGCAGACCCGCGTGACCCTGTAGTTAGCATATAGTGGGTTGGATAATGGATAGATGGATGTTTCCAGTGATTTTAAGCTTTAGCCTTCATTTATCAGAATCAGAATTTACTTTACTGGCCAGGTACAGTAAAGTGTACTAGGAATTTGACTTGGCAGTACTGATGCAACATACAAGGACAACACAAAATACAAAAGAAGATAAAATATAAAATGATAAAATACTACACGGCAAACAAAGGCAATACAAAAACAGAGAGATAGTAGGATTAAAATGTCAAGGCAGTCTTGTGTGCTGGTATACATAGATACTGAGTAGAAGAAGTTCAGACCTGATTAGTAAGTATAACTGTACATTTAAAAAAAAAGAAAATAAAACGGTAACTGTTTAGGTGAAATGTTGCTTTATCTTTCACTGCATTAAGACATTTGCTAGAGGGAAGTCTTTGGAACAGGTGATGCCAATGCTCTTTACAGCCCTCTTCCTTACCCTGGACTCATATTGAACTTCAATGTGCAGTAAGTTACAACCTACGGTTCTTTTATGATGCATTGCAGTTTGGCCTTGGCCTGAACAGAGGCAGCACCAAACCAGACATTGATGATCATGGTGTAGAATTGGACCAATATTGCTTGAGTGAGATTGATTTTACTCACCTGACACAAAAAGAACATTCTCTGATGGGCTTTCATAATAATGTATGTGAAGTTATTGTCCAACCTAAGGTTGTGTGACAACACAGTGCCCAGAAACCTAAATGATTGATGTCATCCTTACAGATGAACTTAAATGAAGTTTTATCAAGTTGTGGACAGTTACAGCTCAACCTGTGCCCACAAGTGGTGTAGCTTGATATCCCCAGTGACTCAGATATAGAGTTAAATGACTAGAAGAAATTAAAAGTGTTTGATTCATAGGGACAGGCTCTTGCCGCTGTGAGAGTTGACAACCAAAGAGCTCTCACCCAGAGGTACATCCATCCATTATCCAACCCGCTATATCCTAACTACAGGGTCACAGGGGTCTGCTGGAGCCAATCACAGCCAACACAGGGTGCAAGGCAGGAAACAAACCCTGGGAAACCCACGCAGACACAGGGAGAACATGCAAACTCCATGCAGGGAGGACCCAGAAAGCGAACCCGGACCTCCTAGCTGCGAGGCAGCAGTGCTACCCACTGCGCCACCGTGCTGCCCCCCCGAGGTACAATACATACAATGTGACTCCAAAGAAAGAAGAAAAAGTGTGAATTAGCATAATTTGCCCTAATTCAGGGTGTTCATAGGAAAACTAACGATTTACTTCATGAGGTTGAAGTACTTAATAAACAAGAACAATACCATTAAAGGTTTGAAATATTAAAATGTGTGCTTTAGTTTAAATGTTTATGTGTAAATATCCTTGTTTGTAAAAAAAATTTGCTATTTTCATTCTCTGGTATTTATCCATAGAGGTCAAGATCCCTAGTAAATGACCAAAAATAACATATTTGTAATTACAGACCTTGAAAAAGTCAAAAACGATAACTCACATGTATGTTTAAAAGCTGCCATTTTTAACTTTCTGGGAGTGGCTCTTAGAGGACCAGGACCACCAGTAAGGAATCAAACATCAAAAATATTATATTTGTGATCAGCAACTTTGTTGAAACAACACTCCACATGCCTATAAATCCAATTCCTATTTATCTAAAGTTTTGTGAAAAGGAGTAACTATGATCCCTCATATCCCAATGGGGGTGAACTCTTGGGCTCAGTTGATGGGGCATGCACAAGTTCTTCTGATCATTTTTGCTGAAGACACCTATTGGTTTACTCTTTATCATAAGCGTGTAATTTATTATACAAAATATGTCCAACAATTGCCTAAAAATGAATGTTTTTTGGGTCTAATAGGCCAAAAATGGGGAGGGGGTTCCCAAAAAAGCTTGATATCTTGCATAACTGGACATCAAGACGGGACAAATGGTATGTCAGATGTAGGGGATTTCTCATACGAGTCAGTCTGGAGGTGCCGGACAAAAAAAAACTGAAGTGGTTTCAAAGTAATTTTTATGAACACAAAATGTGTTCATTTTGGACTGTACAAGTCGAAGAGAGGCTTGTCTGCCTGATGTCTCTTTTTTGATGTACGAAGGCAGAATGGAAAAAGATGGGCCAAGACTATGGCTGAACTCACCCTCACTGTGAGTCAGCATGTTATTAGCTATTTAGTTGCCACAAGCTTGAGATACTTTGGTAATTTGAAAAATGTACTGAGAAGTTGTAAGGCAGTCATGTAATCTTTCATACCCTGTGATCTGACACCCGGAAGCAATGTGATTCAGCAACAGCAGTTGTTAAATGTGGCAAGGTCTTCAGTTTGAACTTGTGTAGTGTGACACCAGCCTTTCAGTGAACAACCTATATAGTCAGTAGATTAAATTAACTAATTACTTAAAGTAAATAATTACACAGCTTTATTTTTTTTTTTAATTATCTATGCATCCATCCATCCAAGAGTGCCTACCCTGGCAGGAACTAAACCTACAAGGACACCACTTCATGAAAAGGTACCGAGAGCTAGACAGTTGCACTTGGTCATAGTGCCAAAGTACAGTTGTGAACTCATCAAGCACTCACTCTTCAGTGGATTAAAATTAAACCCCATACTGCACTTTTAAGTCTTAATTAATTGCCAATCAACCAGTCATTGTTTTAGAGAACACTTTTCATAGCATGTGCTATACAGTGCACTTTACTAAGCAAATACAAATATAACCATAAGCAGCACACAATGACCTCTTTAGATATTTTCAGTTATTAATAAAGATGAATGAGGATACTTTTTAATTTTGATGAGCCCCTAATGTTTCAAACACATGGTGCATAGAAGCACCAGTGATAATTTAGCATTTTTATTTTCTTATTATAACAGCATATAATATATTGCTTATAACACAAGCAGCTATTCATATAATACATACTCCACATTAGGCACGGTACCCTGCGCCTGACTCAGGAGTGGCAGCCTTTCCAGCAGCTCCGTTCACGACTTTATCTTTCTACCTTTTTCTCTATATTTCTCTATTTCACTGATCACTCCTATCACTTTCTTTTATGTGGACTTGTTCCCTGGACACTTTTTACTACTTTTTGTGAATTTCCCCTTGGGATTAATAATCTATCTATCTATCTATCTATCTATCTATCTATCTATCTATCTATCTATCTATCTATCTATCTATCTATCTAAGCCAATCAAAGACAAGCAGTAGTAATTGACAAAGGTAGGGTGGTGCAGTGTTTAGTGCTGATGCCTCGCAGCTGTAGGGACTCGCTTTCATTTCCAGACCTACTTAATATGAGATGGGGGGCTGGAAATTATAGAGGCAGCTTTAGATGCAATGCAGGAACCAGCCCTGTATGGGATGCCAGTCAACCCTGGGGCACACTCACTGCCGCAGGGTGAATTTAGACTCACCAGTTAACCTAACATGCATGCACATGCAAAGACAAAATACAGATATGGAAGAAGGAATCCTTCCCACCAGGTGACCTAGAATTAGATATCAATAAATGGATAAAACAACACCATAGACTGCAGTGTCCTTTTATTAACAGTGTTCAGTTTACAATATTTGTAGACATGAAGCCTACAGAAGAACAAGAAAATAGCAACAATCTGACAAAAATAACTCAAGGCAATCAAACATCTTTGAGTAAATTTTAATTCAATACTTTTTCTATATGAAATATAAAGACAAGAAGTTAATTTTACCTGGATTAATCTGCCATGACAAAGCATTCACTAAAGAAACCTCCTCTCTTTCACTTCATAATGCCATGCGAAAAGCCTAGGGCTTTGAGATGATTAAGAAATGTCTTAATCTAATCTAACCTAATCTGTTGCTGTTTAAATTAAAGTTTTTAATCATTGATCAAGAACTACACCAACGTCTGATTAGATTATTGAATCAAGGTTGGAGCTCATACTGCTATTGTCCTTTTGAAGATGATCACCTAGGCTCTTTAAACTGCTGAAAGAGTACAAACCTCAGTGTTATCAGACTTCAGGCAGACTTACACATTTTCTTTTAAGCTATTCCTGATCTATACCATTCACCTCATGAGTTATTTGGTTTGACAAGATGCCCTTTTCATGGTCTGCAGGCAGCCAACGCTCATTCTTGTAGCACTGAGCATGCAAGGCACGACGAAACTTGGATGTGGAGCTAGCCAACGATAAGTAACATTCTCACTCATACCAGATCAGAGGGCTAAACTACTCTCCATGTGGATGGATTCAGTGTGCTAAATACTAAAAACATCAGAGAGAGGTTTCAAAATTAATTGGAGACTGTCCAAATCCTTAATATCATACATGCTGCTACTGTCCATCCAGGGTGAGTGAGCTTATCCTGATAATGGAAGGTGGAAAACAAATTAGGAACCAACCCTGCTGCACTCGGGTCCCAATCCAGGTGGCTCATCACATGTCAATATTAAGACATTCCATCGCCAACAGCCAAGCAACAGATCCATTGGTCAGTGTGACATGATATTTGATGTTTTGTCCTGTACCTCAGGAAGAAACTTGCATACAGAAAGAACCCTACTTAGAACAGGACTGTCCTCCAAGTAATAAAACAATATAAGATGAAAAGGTTTCTTGCTCTTTCACCAAACTGCAATTTCACAAAGATGAAAAGCTATAAAAATGGTGTATCTTATCCCAGAGGATTACAAAGAAAATCATAATTGAAAAAAGTTACACAATGTGTGACCTGCTGTTTCTTAACAGTCAGGAAAGGGTGTCCAAACATAGTAACCAGAGCTGACCTATCAAGAAGCCAGAAATTGCAAAGACTGGGGACCTGGAAACAGTTGGGTGGGGAACCCATAAGCCATTTTTATAATCAGAAACTTTTTGTGAACCGAGTCCTTGAGGAAGGGCGTTGGGGGTCCTTGAAAATTACAGTGGCTTGATTCAATCACAATCAATCGAATGTCCCATTTAGACTTAGCTTTGCACGTGTAACCTATGAAATATTAGCCAGAGCCTTTGTAACATTACTCCTTAGCTGTCATTTAGATTTGGATATCAAAGCCGTAAAGCTCATCAGATTAAAAAAAAAATACAACATGACCCTGGCTATTCTAAATTGGCTGGATATGAGGGATTGAGGGTGCTGTGGGTACCCTGTGATGTAGTGGCATCTCCTTCAGAGTTGGTCCCTGCTTTATGTCCAGTACTGCAAGAGTATCTCTTACCCTTCATGACCTCAGGCTGGATTCAAGAATATAAATATGGAAGGGTATCTGCATTAACGAATGGATGAAAAGACTATTTGCATAGAAAACAATTCTTTTAACATTAGAACACTCTAGATGAGAACTGGTCATTCAGCCCAACAAAACTCGCCAGTCCTATTCACTTATTTCTTCCAAAAAAACATCAAGTCGAGTTTTGAAAGTCCCTAAAGTCTTACTGTCTACCACACTACTTGGTAGCTTATTCCAAGTGTCTATTGTTCTTTCTGTAAAGAAAAACTTCCTAATGTTTGTGCGAAATTTACCCTTAACAAGTTTCCAACTGCGTCCCCGTGTTCTTGATGAGCTCATTTTAAAATACAAGTCTCGATCCGCTGTACTAATTCCCTTCATAATTTTAAACACTTCAATCATGTCACCTCTTAATCTTCTTTTGCTTAAACTGTAAAGGCTCAGCTCTTTTAATCTTTCCTCATAATTCAACCCCTGTAGTCCTGGAATCAGCCTAGTCGCTCTTCTCTGGACCTTTTCTAGTGCTGCTATGTCCTTTTTGTAGTCTGGAGACCAAAACTGCACACAATTCTTCATTTGCATTTGAATCAAATGTCTCTTTAAGAAGTACAGTCTTTCTTACTTAGCAGTTATTCTTTAATAGTAAAGGAATTTTACAAAACAATGTACACAATATGAGACAGTATAGTATAGAAATGAAGGATGACAATATCGGAAAAATCAAGACATCAGAAACACAGGGAACATTCTAAAATGAATAATACCTTCACATGCTATGGGAACTTATGGAGTTACCTTTTGTGAGCCACACTTTTTCTTCATCATGTGTATTTCAGGTTACAGTGTTGGAATAAGCACAAAATTGCTTCCAACACTTGCACAATAAAAGTATTGTAATATTTTGTAGGAACATAAAAAATATAAATTAAAGAGTTGTCAAATCATTCTGAATACACTGAAGCTGAAAAAGCCATTTCAAGTTGCATATATTATTATTTTTTTAGTTTTTGTATAATGAAAGGAGATGAGATGTCAGGATTAAAGCAAATTCATATAACAAATTTATCTCTGAATTTTCCCACTGGGAGCCATCACTTGGCAGGGTGTTCAAATGAAATTGGGAAGCTCATATTTCCTGTATTTTATATATTGCATGAAGAGAAGTATAACAAATGTAATGTACAATATCGCATTTTAAAAATACAATAGAATGGAGGCGACTGTTCACTCTTGATTTAAATGATAGAATCAAAGAAGAGAGAGATCATTGGGACTGAGTTGGCACCATGAAGTGGATTCATTCTTGTGAGTGTTCACATTTAGAAGACATATGTATCGGTTCTAAACTAATTTTTAGAAAGGTTTGAGCATGGATTTCAGCTCAACTTTCAGATGGCAACCAAGTCAGGGTGCAGATTATCCTAGAAACAATAGAATACTGTAAAGATAAACTGTAGTGTTATTCAATCTCAAATGAGACAAAACAAGTTTAGAATTTAGGGAACATGACAATATTCAGTTATAAATAAGTATTTCAGCAGTCTGGGGTGGTGAAGGACTGGTGCCAAAGCTGCATATGTATGTAAATATATCCACTTAACAATGAAGAATAAAACAACAAAACAAAACTGTGGTTCCAAATTCCAGCTGTCCTTAGTCAGCAGCTACACAAAACTTTAAAGGAGTGAAGTACACCAAAGTCTAACAACTGGATCAAAGTTGAATAAACATCTATTAAGGTATCAGGCATTGTTAGGCATTATGGCTGTTTCACCCACGTCACCTTCACAACATTTCAACCACAGCCAGGGATATTTTATGGTATAAGAGGGACCAGGCATTTACTGCTCTCTTTTGACTTTAAACAGGAAGCACGTTTTCAGGCTTTAGGGTCTTGCAAAGTTCACATTGCAGATCTGCAACTCTTACTCTGACCATTTGTACTAGTAGCCGAGTTGGCACAACACCACAGGAAATATTTAATTGGTTTCGGAAAGAAAAACTTAAAGCAACACTCCCCACCTCCCCCATCAACATCCCTAATACCTAAACCAGTAGCTCTGCCATGTGCTGTAGGCTCAATACAGTGCCTTAGACTCTCACATTTGACTCCCACTGGTGAAATCAGCTAGGGAAAAGTTCAGCAGCGTCCTGGAACATCAGCCGACACCATGGATTCTGCTATGAGAGGAGTAGAAGGGCAGAGCCCGGTGTGACACATTTATGCCACTAGCACCGGTTGCTGGGTTCGATAAGGATATCCCCAAAAAGGAAGGAAAAGTCGCCTTTAACATAGAAAAAAGGTACAATTTAAAAGTCTAAAAAGGCCCGATCAGGAAAAGATCAAGTAAATAGAGGAAATCCCAAGCAGCATAAAGTGAATTATGGAGGAGGGGTGGTAGTTGTACACATTGTCCCTTATCTATTTTCTGCTCTGTATGTGCATCTTCTTTGTTTTATATGTTAGAGAATTTCAGTAAGTTATTTTTTTCCTATTTTACAGCTCACAATTTCCAATTTTAACATGTGAATTCATGTCTGGAGACAAAGCTATTCTTTCAAACCAGGTGGCCTAAAAAAATGAAGACTAAAGATCTAAGCACAGATACTTCAGCCAACCACAATCCATTAAAGATAATGGCAAATGACACCAATATATTTGAAAGCACAACATAATATACAGTAGAAATGTATAAAAGCCCACTCAAAATAAGAGGAGTCCATTCTTGTTTATACATACCAGCTTATTCTTAAAGGTATCAGACAGTAAACAATGGCCAAGTTTCCACCTTAATAATGTGACTGGCATGTGTGCGTTAAACTCATTCTGACCTCAGTATTTAACACCTTACACGATTTTTTCAGTCATAGTCTTCATTTACATAATCTTAGTGAGTTAGACCCAGTTAGTGGCACTCTCCTGTGAAAGTCAGTCGTCTAGACTGACATGCCCAGTGATTCACTCCAACTAGTCCACAACTTGCTCCAACAAAGTTGGTCTTTAGTCAAAGAGATGAACTGAGACCTGAAAACCAATTAGTATTCATCTGGAAATACAATTCATGTAATGCAGCAACGAAGAATAAGGACCACAGGACCTCATAATCAGAAGATAAGCTTGTCTGTCTGATATCTCATATTTTATGTACAATGAGAGAATAAAAAAAAACAAAAGTGCTGCCATTGCAGCAAAACTCACTATTTACTACCTGTTAACCCTTAGTACAGTTAGCACGCTATCAAATGTCAGAGAAAAAGGGTAAGTACGACTGACATGGAAGGTTGGCACATAGTCACTAAACGTGACATGCCCAGCAATTTTCATTTGTGTAAACTGACATGGTCTAGCAATGAGATCAGCAACTGTAGTCAGCAAGTCAGACATGCCCCATCGATTAAAAGTTGTATAATATAACATTGGCTTTTTATTTAATTGACAATTAAGGAATTTAAGATTACAATTTGGCCCACATTAAATTCTGCTTAATAAACTCCAAAAGACTCCTGTTCTCTGTACCTTTCAGAGTAGGGCAGATTAAAGTCTAAAGTCAATCATTTTTTGGCAGATCCTGGCACAGCAACAATGCATATAAAACTTTAATGCTTAGTCTTATTTTTAAAATTCAGAGTTGGTAATATATGTTCTACCATTTTGAATTTACGTTAAACAAGCATTGCCTACTTTTTTGGTGCATTTTGCATTTATCTACAGTACACTAAATTGTGTTTTTTAGGACGTTTGTTTTCCCAAATTTGAATGTTGGGTAAAGTTAAGTCATTTGAAATTATTTTCCTGGCTGTTTTGTCCTCCAGAGACATTCCAATTTAATAACATTATTCACTATTGACACAGTATTATTTGTATTTACACTACCAGTCAAAAGTTTTAGAACATCTCAGTTTTTCCAGTTTTTCTTCAAATATAATCAGTTGAATGCAATGAATGATCTGAAATGGGCATTAATATGGAGTCACCCAAACCCCCTTTTGCTGCTGCAGCAGACTCCACTCTTCTGGAAAGGCTTTCCATACGATTTTGGAGTATGTCTGTAAATGTTTGTGCTGTTTTCAGCCAGAAAAGCATTTGTAAGGTCAAGTGCTGATGTTGGGCAAGAAGACCTGATTAAAAATAAGCATTCAATTCATCCCAAAGTTATTCAGTAGGGTTTAGGTCAGGGCTCTGTGCAGGCCACTCAAGTTCCTCCACACCGGACTTGTCAAACCATGTCTTTATGAACTTGTCTTTGTGCACAGTTATGCGGGAACAGAAAAGGTCCTTCTTCAAACTGTTACCACAGAGTTGGAAGTACACAATTATCTAAAATGTCCTACGTATGGTTTAACATTAACAGGACCTTTCAATGGAACTAAGGGGCCTTGTCCAAACCCTGAAAAACAGCCCCAGACCATTATCACTTGTCCACCAAACTTTACAGTAAACACTATGTTGTCCAGAAGGTAGTGTTCTCCTGGCATCCACCTAACCTAGATTCATCCATCAGACTGCCAGATAGTAAACCGTGATTCATCACTCCAGAGGACATGTTTGCCCTGCTCCAGGTTCCAAAGGCTTTAGCATTGTGCATAGTGATCTTAGGCTTATGTGAAGCCCCTCAGCAATAAAAACCCATTTCAAAAAGATCCAGGCACACAGATCTTGTGCTAATATTTCTTCCAGAGACAATTTGAAACTCTGTTGTGAGGGATGTAACAAAGGACAGGTGATTTGTAAACACTTCAGCACTCTGCATTCCCTGTTCTGAACTGAATTTAATTCAATATCGACAAATTCTTCAGGGTAATGTTCAAGCATCAGTCACAAAGTTGAAGTTACGCAGGGGTTTGGATATTCCAATAAGACAATGACCCAAAACACAGTTCGAAATCTACAAAGACATTCATGCAGAGGGAGAAGTACAATGTTCTGGAATGGCCGTCACAGTCCCCTGACTTGAATATCATAGAAAATTTATGGGATGATTTGAAGCAGGCTGTCCATGCTCGGCAGACATCAAATTTTACTGAACTGGAGAGATTTTGTATGGAAGAATGGTCAGAAATACCTCCATCCAGAATCCAGACACTCATCAAAGGCTATAGGAGGCGTCTAGAGGCTGTTAGATTTGTAAAAGGAGGCTCAACTATGTATTGATGTAATATCTCTGTTGGTGTGCCCAAATGTCTAATTTTGTTATGATGCATATTGCATATTTTCTATTAATCCAATAAACTTAATGTCACTGCTGAAATACTACTGTTTCCATAAGGCATGTCATATATTAAAAGGAAGCTGCTACTTTGAAAGCTCAGCCAATGATAAACAAAAATCCAAAGAATTAAGAGGGGTTCCCAAACATTTTCATATGACTGTATCAGTGTTCAAGTTGTAAAATATCAATGTGAACCATCGCCCTGTACTTGCAAGGGCCATGACGTAAGGTTCACCATTGAAAGATACTGTATGAAATGTAACTGTGCTTTTTATTTTGAGCAGTATTCCTTGTTGTACACCATTCTCCAATTTAGAAGCTAATCAGCTTTATTATGATCACACTTTTATACCCAGTGTGAGATTAGACTGATCCCCTGAATCCAGTTTCACAGCTACTCCACATTAACATTATGGGTCATTTTCCTGTAGCCGATCTACGTAGCTCTTTCTGTCCTATCACTTAAATCCAAATTTGACTCCATTCTTAAACCAATATGCTTTAATCAGTGATAGCCTGTGCTTTCCTGTCATTTTAACATTGCAACCTATTGAAATAATCATACATTTAATAAGAATAATAATACATTTTATTTATATAGCAACTTTCCCATGCTCAAGGTGCTTATCTGAACATATATAAGAACTCTGATGATGTCAGAACAGACTGCTCTGGCTTTAATTGCTTTCTTATGTTTTTGCAATGAGGAAAACCTTTGTCAAATAAACAGATTACTCATGTTGTAGTGACATTTTTATATAAGCTGTTTCATATAATGCCTTACTATAGTTAACAGCATCTTGGGGGCTTTACAAATATAGAATGATATCATATGAAATTAAACTAAAAGAACAAGAAATTAGCTTTTACCTTTAATACACAAATGTTCTCCAGATTTCTCCAGTTCCTACTGTAACAGAGCTCCTCCTTCACTAGGGAAAAATGTTATAAATAACAGTATAAATGAAGGATTGTAAGAAACAAAATAATTTATTACAGTGCTGGAAGGACTATGTGAGCAAAGGAGAGCTCTCTGGAAGTCAAGTCAAGCCAAAGCACTAAAGAAGACTTTCTCATTATGGGAAATTATTAAACAAAGACTGGGGATCAAAGAGAAGAGTACTTCGCAAATATAAACATTTGTCGCCAAGTCATATTTTTAATGCAATGCCCAGAGATTTATTCTTTGGTTGAAACAAATGAAGGCAGGCTAATCTCTAAACATATATACATACATTTAGTTTAAAGAAAGCAGAATGACGATCAGAAGCCGATCAGTCCTGAGAAAGCCAGGCTCAGCCTCCCTGAGAAGTTAAGATATCAGTAAGCTGTATTTAGTCATGTAAAATCATTCCCAGGGGTCTCCGTAGACTGCCAGATAGAAATATGGCAGCAGGCTGCAGATTTGTAAGTAAGCGTGCCTTGTCAGACATCAGAGATAGGATGGGGCTGGGAAGTTTGAGGAAAATGGTCAAGTTAAGCAAAGCAACAGAAATGCTAACGTTTTCTTTTTTATATACAGTACGTGTATTTTTTGGCACATTACTTGAGATCAGGTTGAAAAGCTACAAACCAGCACGCTTGTATTTTTTTCTGTACTCATATGTCAGGCCAATTTAGAGTCATCCGATAACTTAACATACATCTTCATAGGATTCTAGCTGTGCTCCCTATCTAAGACAGGTTAAAATCTAAGTAATCAATATAGACCTTAGTGTTAACATTTGCAGTGCAGCATGATAGAGACATAGCAACTGGACGGGCACACAGACAGACAGACAGACACAGGCACTTATCCTTTTATTAAGGTGGATTGTTAATAATTAACATTTTTTGCCATCCATTTTGTTTTTCTTGTAGATAACATAGTTTTAATGATAGTAGATAATGTGCCCTGTGATGGGGGTGCCACGGAGCCCCAAACAGCAGACACGGCTCCACAACACAGTCACTGATTCAATACAAGGAACTTTGTTTAAGCCAATGCCTTCAGAGGTGTCCAGTTTCCTCCTTTTCATACAATACAACAAAGTCACAAGCTCTTTTCCACACTTCCCATGTATCCTCATCAACCTCTTTCCAGCTTTGACTAACCAGGATGAGGTTGAGCGGCTGTTTTTGTGCCAGACCTGGGAGTACTTCTAGTGTCACAATTACAACCAGGAAGCACTTCCAGGTCAAACAGAATTTCTTTAACATATGGCAGACCTGTCCCCACAGCTCCCTCTGGCAGAACCCAGGTTTGTCCATCAGGACTATAACTCCCAAGATGCCCTGTGGGTGTACAAATGGGAGCTCCACCAGAGGGCTACTGCCACCTTGTGTACTAAGGAATATGACCTCAAGAGACAGTCATTCCCAATCCTTCTGTTATCTCTTCCCAAGTATCCCAAACTTTCCCTTATGGCCTCCCATCCAAGTAATGGACCAACCTACCTCTTGGTCAGGATGCCAGTCCATCAACCTTGCCACGTACAATATAGTAATAGAGAAATGTATAGAAAAGTAATGATGAACTTATGAACAATTTTAAGCTACCAGCAAGCGAGGAAGTCGAACATGTGAACTAATAAAGGACAATGAAGGCTAGGCAATGGTTGTGATTTCTTAAGAGAGATTGGTAAAATGATTGTTTTAAATTATAGAATACAGAAGATGGCAATGGAAATCAGATGATGGTTTTAGTCTTCCAGACAATAAAATAATACAAAATAAATACAAATAAACCTTAAGGCATAATATTCTTTAAAAATACAGTACATTTTAATGAGTTCCACATAGTTCTATGCCCTTTGTATCAAAAAGATATTAATATGGCAAAGTGTTATAGCATAATTTTAATAGACTATTGTTGAGTAATATATGTAATTCCCAAACATATATACATAAATAAAGGGTAAAACGTGGGACTTCATCCCTTTTTTTGACACTCCACTGCTGTCTTTCCAACTCAAGGTCTTCCAATGCTCACATTGCCTCTAAGATCACAGCTCCCTGTTGCGTCTATATCTCACACCAAGACTGATGGACTTCTGTGAAAGTGAACATATCAGAAAATTAGGTTATTTCAAAATATGTCAATACCTGGAGGTCGCACACCAAGAAAAAAACCTGAAAGCCAGTGGCCTAGAGATACCACGATGACATTTACTTACTTATGTACCAATAGCCAGCTTTAGTTTAGCATTGGCTTTGATTAACAGACCTACAATTATATAAAATCATGTAGTGCGACTACTGTTAGCAGTAACCAAGATGTAAGATCATGCTCCACTTCATCACAGTGGGTTTGTATTAGTGGGGACCCTTGCCAGATAGGACAATTAGGAGGGCCTTAAAGTTTTGGAACCCCTGATTTAAGATATTCCTTTAACAATTCCTGAGAAAGACAAAATATATTATGGTTACTTTTGAATCAAATTCTTCCAAACAGTTCAAAGGACAAAATAATTGATACTTGTAAGCCAAGTGTGGGCAAATTTAAATATAACAGAACTACAACATCCTTGGCTTATAGCTTAAGGACAAAATATGCATGATACTGGTGTAATAAATTAACACTATGCAGCAAATTCTATGGACTACAATGAATGGATGTACAACTCAGGGTATGCCAATGAATGAAACTAAATCTAAAGCATTAACTACCACTGTTTATTGCAAAATGGATCACTTCAGACTGCAGATCTCTTAATATGGTTGAAGATACATGGCTGGAACACATCATTCAGCACGGTTTGACAATTTTTACACATTGCATTCACATGGGACAATTGTGTTACAAATGAACAACGATAACATTGATTTCTATAGCACATTTTCATACAAATGATATAGCTCAAAGTGCCTTTCATGTAAAAGAAGTAATTACACGCAAAGGAAAACAAATCAAATTTAGAGAAGAATAATAATGAATAAATCATATAAAAAATAAATAATGCACACTTACACTATAAAAATGTATAATTAAGAGAAGAAGAGTCCTTTAATATCGATTTGTTTTTGTAAGTTTCTAAATGATCGTTTAATGATAAAATTAAATGGAGAGGATGGACAGAAAAAAATAATAAAAAAAACGCTCCAGTTAAGCTGGAGAAAAAAAACAAAATCTGCAGGGGTTCCAGGCCAAAGGATCACCCAGCGCACAGTGGGTATTCTTCCTAACATAAATGTTCTTAAGTTGTTCTTTATTGTTTTTTTTAGGATTTGTCTTAGAGGATTTGACACAATGGGTCTTGTGATAAGCTGGGATGTCTGCTTTCATTCAGACTTCACCTACAGCTGCGGCGGACTTTGATCACTATGCCACCAAAAAGTACTGTAAAAGAAATTAGGGAAAGCTGAAGATTAATAATGATTGTAGATTAACTGAAGAGAATAGCAATTCTACGCTTATCTAGGTTATTAAATGTAGAACTAAATTGAAGCTACAAAAAACAAAATTAAAACAGTGGGATTATAGGAGTTTCTTAAAATGTTCCACAGTATTAGCCTGACATACTATCTCTCAAATGGTAAAGTATTCTAGATTTTGGGTACATAATAAAAAAAGGCCACCTCACCACTTCTTTTAAGCTTAGCTTTGGAATTTTAAGCAGGCCTCTATTAAAAGATCTAAGTTCTAAGGTTATAAGTGTAAGGGGACAGGTGCTCCAAAATATAGGAAGGAGGAAAATTATTTAAAGCTTTTTATTTGCAGCTTTGCTCAGTGGTTGATGGATGCCCACAAGGTGACACTCCTCTGGTCATGGGTGACTTCAATGCAGCCACTGGCACTGACAGGGCTGGCTATGAGGATTGTCTCGGTCCCCATGGGTCTGGTGACCATGCTGAAAGTGGCTCCATGTTCCTTGACTTTGCAAAAGGTCAGGGGCTGCGAATCTCTGGATTCTGGTTCCAGCACCCTGAACCGCATCGTTAGACTTGGTACTCCAATACTGGTGGTGCTGTGAAAGAGATCGATCACATCCTCGTGGGCAGACGCTGTAGGCTCTTGCAAAACTGCAGGGTCTACAGAAGTGCCCAGTTTCTGAATTCCAACCACAGACTTGTTGCTGCTGCTCTTGGGATCCAGCTTAGGTCCAGTAGGTTACCACCTACTAGGAAAATGAGCCTGGACTTGGCCAGACTCCAAGACCAGGCTGTTTCTGATTTGTTTGCACGCAGTTTGTGTGAGGAACTTTCAGATTTGGGTATGACTGCTGATCCTAATTTGATGTGGGAGACCTTCTGTGACAAGACCCTTAAGGTTGCTGAGGTTTGTGTTGGTGTTACCAGTGTTCCCAGTAGGAGGTGTTTCATCTCGCAGGGCATCTCCCTGGATATCATTGAGAGGAGTCGGAGCACACAGCTCAATGGCAACTCTTGTCTGTACCGGGAACTGAGAGGGATGGCTGTGAGGGCTCTGAGGGCAGATAAAGAGGTTTTTGTTAGAGGAATCTGTGAGCAAGTGACACACCATCTGTGGTCTAGCAACCCATGTCCTGCTTACAGAGTAATTGAAGAATTACACACATCCAAATCTGTTCCTTGGAGAGTCGCAGTCAGGGCAGCTGATGGAACGGTCCTTACGGATGACTCTGCAGTTGTGACCCGCTGGGCTGGCTACTTTGAGCAGTTGTTCAAAGCTGATCCTCCGGCTAGGACATTGGATCGCTCTGGTTCCACGGTTCTTCAGGCTGATCCTCCATTTAGCTGTGAACTACCCATGCTCACTGAGATTGCACAGGTGGTGAACCAGGTGAAGGGGGGAAAGGCAGCACGGATCTGTGGTATCTGGGGTGAACTTCTCCAGGCTGGTGGTAAAGATGTCCTCCTGGCATTGCGAGCAATCTTTGCTTCCATTTGGGAGACTGGCATCATCCCCAATAAGTGGAAAATGGAACTTGTCCCTGTCTGGAAAGTGAAGGGTGATTGCCTGGATTGCAGCAACTACAGGGGGATAACTTTGCTCTTACACTGCCAGGTAAGGTCCTTGCTAGAGTCGTCCTCAATAGGATCCGTGATCACTTGCTCACCTACCAGCGACCAGAACAGTCTGGTTTTACGCCTAAGAAGTCTACCATCCAAGTCTGCATCCTGGCACTGAGGGTTCTCATGAAGCACAAACGCGAATATCATCAGAGTTTCTTTGCAGCCTTTGTCGATTTTCACAAGGCATTCGACTCTGATTGAACTGCCCTGTGGGAAATCCTGAAGGTTTACGGGATCCCCTCAAGTTTGTTGGATATCATGGCCTGCCTGTACACTGGTACTGTGAATGCTGTGCAGATGGGAGGCAGAACCTCTGTGTTTTTTCCAGTTGATTCTGGGGTTCGTCAGGGGTGTGTTCTTGCTCCTACTCTGTTCAATGCTTGTATGGACTGGGTGTTGGGCAAGGTCGTGGGGTCCAGTGGCTGTGGGGCATCTGTTGGTGAAGAAAGATTCACAGATCTTGACTTTGCTGACGATGCTGTGATCTTCACGGAGTCAATGGAGGCTCTGATCTGGACGCTCGAGAGACTGAGTGAGAAGTCTGAGTGTCTGGGCTTGCGAGTGTCCTGGATAAAAACCAAGATCCAGACCTTTAATGACCTCTTGGGCACAGCCATCAGCAGTGTGTCTGTTTGCAGAGAGAGTGTTGACCTTGTTGAGAGGTTTACTTACCATGGCAATGACATTCATGTCTCTGGTGACTCTTCCTATGAAGTCAGTAGATGGATTGGGAGAGCATAGGGGGTTCATGAGGTCGTTGGAAAGGTTTGTGTGGCGCTCCCGATATCTATTCAAAAGGACGAAGGTCCATGTCTTTAGAGTCCTGGTGCTTCCTGTCTTGCTATATGGTTGTGAGACATGGACGCTATCCAGGGACCTGAGACGAAGACTGGACTCCTTTGGTACTGTGTCTCTCCGGAAAATCCTTGGGTACTGTTGGTTTGACTTTGTGTCGAATGAGCGGTTGCGCATGGAGTCCGGAATGAGGCACATTATCTGCATTGTCAGGGATTGTCAGTTACAGCACTATGTCCATGTGCCGCATTTCCCAGAGGGTGATCCGGCTCGTAAGATCCTCATTATTAGGGACCCGAGTGGCTGGACCAGGCCAAGGCGTCACCCACGTAACACCTGGCTGCGACAGATAGAGGGTCATTTCCGGAGGGTGGGACTGGACAGCGTGTCTGCCTGGGTGGTTGCAAACTGGGATGCTGAGTTGTTTCTACATGTAGTGGGTGCAGCAACACACTGTACCAGTGCATGCTCCCCAACTTGACTTGACTCGATATCAAGGATTTATATGAAAGACACAAGTCTTAACAGTTTGAGGAGCTAAGAAGTTGTACAACAGTTACATTCACAGGACTACTGGACATCACTGAACTTCCCTGATTAAGCAAATCCAGCTCTGACTGAACGAATACTTTTGAAATTCTTGGACGGGCTGAGGAGAGACACAGTTAGGATGTGCGTTTAGCAGCAACATTTTAAAACATTTGTTATCAACCAATCCTTTTGACATCAAATCTGTGGAAAGGAGAATTGCAAAAATCCAAATATACAATGACATACTCATAGATGAGGACTGATTATAGATGTTTGGTAGGTACAAAGATTATGAAGGCAGAAAGATGGATATCCAAAGGAAAAAAAAAAGATTCACTATGACAGATCAGACAATAGTGGTTCTCTGTATTTTTTATCGGGACGGCACGTGGCACAGTGGGTATCGCTGCTGCCTCGGGTCCTCCCTGCTTAGAGTTTGCATGTTCTGCCCGCGTCTGTGTGAGTTTCCTCCGGGTACTCCAGTTTCCTCCCACAGTCCAAAGACATGCAGGTTAGGTGCATTGGCAATCCTAATTTGTCCCTAGTGTGTGCTTTGTGTGTGTGTGTGTGTGTGTGTGTGTGTGTGAGCCCTGCGGTGAGCTGGCGCCCTGCCCATGGTTTGTTTCCAGCGTTGCGCCCTATGTTGGCTGGGATTGACTCCAGCAGACCCCCGTGACCCTGTAATTAGGATATAGCGGGTTGGATAATGGATGGATGTATTTTTTATCCATTTTTAACACAGATAAAATCATTTGTGGGTAATATCATACAACCTTTAAGTGAACTGAGAATGCCAATTGGAACAAAATGTAACTGCTGCAGCAATCAATTCATAGTTATTTTGTCACTAATGTACCGATATTAATAGAAAATGTAGGCATTAAGTTTTCAGGCCACTTTCATCCCACATTTAAATAATGAACATGTCCATTAAAAAAAAAAGTTCATCTAATGTGTCTTTAAAAGGTGGGCACATGGAATTCCCTACAGTTGTTCTCTATGGCAGCTGCTTGGAGCCTATTGTCTTATTCTGTGCTTCATTGCAATGAGTTTTATGTGGTAGTATTTGAAATTTCCATTAAGCAAAGCTATTTGAAGTTATAAATTGGCGCAGCTCATATCTGAAGTTATTAAGCAAACTGAGACCATGTGTGCGTAATACTACTGCCAGGCCATAATAATCATGTACGGTATGGTTATCTTTGACCTTGACGAGGGTGCCTTGCACGTCTTGGCTCTCCGCTTTATTTTTAAATGTGCTCTCAGGAATTCTTACTGAAGTTGACTTGTAAAGGCCTTTAAAACATGCTTCTTTCCAATAAAAGAGTGATATATAGAGCAATAAAATTCCCCCCAACCCTTTTTTTTAACTTATTCACAAAGTGATCACCCTTATGCTTGTCTCACAATCTATGGCAAGCCTACAGTTCTCTGACAGGCAGATGTCTGCCGTCCACTGGAATTACACAGCTTCGCCAGCAGGCTCTTTCATTCAATTAGAATAAATGCCTCCTCTGATCTAAGAGGGCTTCATGAAAGAAAATACTTGAAAGCTGAGCATTTTCTGTGCTGCTGCCACTTCACTGAAAGGTCTTGCACAAGATATTTAAAGGCATTAGACTTGCATCTTTCACTAAGGTCCCATTAAGTACTGGTAATTTTGTAATCATGTTAAATTTTGGGAGGTCCTTCAAAGTTTACAAATACATCCAGTCTATTCATTCTCATATGAGCTGAGCATAAAAGTAGTGTTTTGGTTTTTAATAGGATGGTATTGATCTCATATGGCTTGGTTGGCCCTGATGCTTTGACAGATCTAGAAGAGTGGATTTGAATCCTGGCCCTGGCACCATCTTTCTGGAGTCTGCATGTTCTTTGAGCATTTTCAATTCATTCCACATCCTATACTTGTATATCCATCTATTTTCAAACATTTTTAGTCCAATTCAAGTGCTGAAGGAGCCCATAGTTTATTCTGGCTATATGAATCACAATGCAGGAAATAATGCATGGAGAGAAGCAATACTCCAAAGAGATGACAACCCCAAAATGTCCGTGTCAGGGTGTGTGAGTGACCCCTGTGATGCAATGATACCTTATTCAGGACGGTACTGAAGTCTGCTGGATTAGGTATTGGCTATCTATAATCCTGAACTGGAGTAAGCAGCTTCTGAAAATGAATGGATGACTGGGACCGATCTCCAAGAGAGTCTTAGCAATTCTTTTACACTGTGCTTATATGTGGTAGCATTAAAGGGAATGTAATATTCTAAACCTTTTGAGGCTAATAGCGTATTTTTGTTATAATGTTACATTGTATTTTCCATTCAGTCTTCTTTAAAAATTAGAATTCCATATGAATGTAAATATTTCTTTAAAATATTTTTTTTTCATGAAAGTAACATCAAACATTCCACATATTTTGGAATCAGTGTTCTCTTAGTGCTATTATAAAATTCTTTTCACACTTCTTCACTCAAGCACAAATTCCCTCATTACATCTACCAGGTGATGTACTCCAGATGTGTGACAGAGACCACCTCCTATTCATTCATCATTTTTTGGGGATATCTGCTTTGGTTGAATGTCTACGATTTGAAGGAAAATTAAATAAGCTGGCATCAGAAGGTCTCACAGGGTCGTATGAGTTACTTTGATAAAAGCGAACTTTGCATATAAGGGGGTAGCGTAATGGTGCGGTGCTGTCGCACAGCTTCAGAATCTTTGCTCAGCTCTTGGGCCTGGGCACTAGCACTGTCTATATAGGTGGTGTAGTGAGGGACAGCAAGGCTGAAATGAGAAAGAGAGCCTGCCATGTAATAAGACACCCTTCCAATTGACTTTAGATGTCAGAAGCTCACCTGGTTAACTGGGAGCTCCATTTAAGTTAACCTCGTGATTCAGAGGTCCTGTGATAAAGAGCACTTGGACCCTGAGTGATTTCTCGCTGGTGTTGAGAGTTAGCACATTCTGCCTGTGCTTGTGTAGGATTTCCTTCTCCATCTCAAAGTTACAGTAAGTTTCTTAGGACAAATGGGCACTTAAAACTGGTCCAGTGTTGGCATGTGTGTGATTGCCCTGGGATTAGCTTGCTGCTTCTCAGTTTCATTTTTGCTAAGCACTTGGTACTTTTAGAATAGTCCTTAGCACCTAATGTCCTTATATTTGATAGGCACATTAGAAAATGGATGCTGTTGATGTGATAGTACTTGAAAAATCTTTTCAAAAAACCAAACAGACATTTGACTACGGAGCAGCTTTTAGATAAAATATATGATCAACACAGCAGGGAACGGTGCTTAATGTCTGCACATCTTCACATGGGAGACACAACTGTGGCTGGCAGCTTGCAGGGAGCGCCTAAGAGATAAAAGTGCTACACAGGACAAAGCCACCTGACAGGCTAAGTGACCATATCTGCCAACCTCTAGGGAAGCTTTCCCTTTAATTCAATTGGTTTATTTTTGTATAGCACTCTTCTCTCAATGCAAGCTTAGAGAGCTGTAACACATTCACTCTGTGGCCACTAGGGGACATAACTGAGCCCTAAACCCTTGACATAAGTACATAAGTAACAGTCCTAGGCTCATATTCCCCCTTTTAATTAATCAAACAAATATATTTCTCATAGGCTTCTCCCACAAAATAATATCCTTTTCTTTTCTTTCTCCTCCTATCCTCCTCCTCAGTGAGCTTTGTCACTCCTTCACATCCAACTCTGACTCCCTGGGCGCCATGGAGGTCTCTCTATTAAACTTGACCCAGGAGAACTTCAGATGCTGAACCACTTCTGGGTCAGGCAAAACCATTTTAGGACAGGACATCCTCCTTCTGACACCTCCTCCTCGAGCCCAGTGTTTCAGCCCTATGGAACTATAACTCCCAGGCTGCTCTTCAAGAGTGATGCTCCCACCCAGTGTAATGGGTAATGACATACAGACGGGAGGCAGTCGCCCGCTGCTGCTCACTTCCTTTGGTTTCCCGACCAGGAAAGGGAACATCATGCATCCCAGATGGGATGTTCCATCCATTATACAAGCCTTCCATTATACTGACCTCCCACCCAGGTAAGGGTCTTTTTGTTCACCCCTGCTGGGAGGCCACTCTATTTGTTTCACCCACCAAGCAGGAAATGTGCTGCTTTTTTTTTTTCAGACCATCCATTATATTGACCTCCTGGCTAGGCAAGGAAGTAGGGTCCATCTCAGCCAGGATCCCAGTCCATGAAAACTGGTAAAATGCAAATTCCAACTTCTCAATTGCTAATGCCATAATGCATATACATAATGACAGAGATTTATTAAGCACATAGTAAAATAAAACACCTTCCAACTGATTGTCATAAACAGAACCTAAGAGTTTCTGTCCTTTAGTATAAAGGCAGAGCTGTCAGCTTGTAATCCCAACATTGTGACGTTGTGTCCCACCCCTGCCATCTCAAAGTGGACAGCTCAAGAGAGAGAGTGGGGACTTGAACCCTGAGTACTGCTCAAAAGAAATGTCAATTAGCAATCTATTTTGAGCAAACATCAAATTATTCTGTATCTGTGCCTTCTGTCCTTCCAGTCACTTAAGTAGTATTCTGAATTCTTCCAACAAGAGCTTCAGACATACTGACATTTAAAGGAGATACCAGGGTTGACTTTCACTCACCATGTTTTAACTGCCAGAAATTATTTTTTGCCCTTTAAATGTTCAGTATGGCAGCTCTGGTTTCTCTTGGTTGCTCTTTAACATAATTAAAGATGGGTTTTCTTGAGATATGACCTTGGATGTGGGAGTGTCAAGAAGTTACATTTTCTGAAAGTGCTTTGTTTGTTTTGTGGTTGAGGAGTTTCAGCCTATCCCATTCTACGTCAGTTCTTGTCTTCGGGTCAACACTGCCTAGACCTTGTCTGGTAAATATATTCTGAGAAATAAAAGAAAGTTATGCCAAAAATCACTTGGCATTTTCGGACTTAAGCATCACTTTGACCAGGAGCATTTTAGAAAGTAATCTGTGAGCAATAACATCATATGAACCAAGCAAGCAAGTAAGAGTCGTTAATCATCATAAAAGACACTAGTGATGTGGAATAGGAGAATAGGAAAAAGGCTGCCATAGTGGAGCAGAAGTAAAGCCGATGTCACGTTAAGCAACTTCGAGTTGAAGGGGATGTCAAAAGTGACGACTACAATTCTGATCTTGACATATGGGTATGTCCATTTACATAACTAGTAATCACTAGAGATGTCAAATTATGCAACCGGATGACGAATTTCAAGCATGGTTTGACATTTCCAAAGTTTAGCCAACTCGCCATTTTTCATGACAGCCAATAACGTGCTGCCTGATGGAGCTGGTGCTTGTGCAATGGGTTTACAGGCACATTCAGCGCTAATATCTGCCTTTTTCTTGTTTGTTGTATGTAAAACACAGGGCATTGGACAGATGAACATCTCTTTTATTTGTGAGGTCCAAAATGTTTGTGTTCCTTATTCCTCATTGCTGCAGTTTACATGTTGTACTTCCAGGTGAGCACTCACAGGTTGTCAAGACTCATGAAGCCCACCCCTATGGCTTAAGACAAAATGAAACCTATGGGGATGAGCCACTGGGAATGTTAAACTGCTGATTATAAGCTTGTGCTGCAATGGACCCAACTTGCTAAGATCATGTACAGTATATGAAGTCTGTGACTGAAAATTACTGGAAAAGTCATGTAATGTGACATGGCCCTAAAAAGACAAAAAATAAAACCCATGAAAACCTAAAGCACAAGTGCCTGTGATGCACTCATATTTTGCACCCAGGTCATTTTCAGTGTAGCGCGGGAGGACTTGTGGGAATGGCCTTAATGAAACTAAGTCATATTAAAGAAAGTAATGTCTCAGTCTGCTTTTCAAGTGAATTTTTTTTTTTCAGAGAGCAGTTTCCATTGAACCAAGGCTACAATGATAAGCAAGTAGTCGACCTTTCAAGTTGAAACTTTAACTTTATTGGCCAGACAAAATCAACATCTGCAGTTTCCCATAGAGCTTTATTCTCATTATTTAACTTCCATTTCATATGACCCTGAAAGAGGTTGTGTAGATTACCTTTTATTTCCATTACTCAAGACAAAGCCCTGTGGCTTTATGATTAAAACCCATTTATTAATTTTCTAACCCTTTCACTGTAATTCAGAGTTCTAAAGAACAAGAGGCACAGCCAGTAGCAATGGGCCTGAACCTGGAGCCTACCAAGAAACACTAGTCTCCATTGAAGGGAGGCAACTCCGCACCACTGACTGGAAGAGCAAGAGTAAATCCATATGAACATGGAGCGAACAAGCAAACCTCAGGTTAATAATTGCCCTTGAGTGACTGCAAGTGGCTGCGTGCACATAAGTGTTCCCTAAGATGAACTGCCACTCTGTTATTCTTCTATTACAAATTTTCAGGGGTGCCAATGGGTGCAAATATGCAGCTATCAAACCAAGATGGGGCACCAGTCCTTTGCAGGGGGAGCTCACATATACACACACAATCATTCCTTTTCCAACATTGCCAGCCTATAGGTACACACATTTTGGGAAGTGGGAGGAAGCTAAACTGCCCTGAAAAAAGGTTGTGAGCACAGGTAAAATGACAGCGACTGGCCCACAGCTTTAACTAAGGTTCCAGAAGCCATGGAACAGCAATTCTTGCCACAATGCTACAGCAGTATACCTCATATGACGGTGCATTTATATTTCTACATACAAAGTGCTGCCCAAAGGGCATTGAGCTTTGTATGGTTCTTAGCAAACATAATAATCATGACAATGCAATTGAAGTGTGGGTAAATTATATAATTGTACTGTTGTCTTAGATGCCATTTCAGACATATATATAAATGTTCCAAGCCCATTCTCATTCTAATAAATTATGTTTTTGCTGCATAATAAACAAAGTTTGATTTTTAGACTACACCTACAGTATATATACAGTACACTAAATGCACGATCCGACTTCAACTGTGCCTGCTGCTCCTCGGCATTAATTGGCCAAATAACTTTAAAATTAAAACAAGAAATTAGTGAGAAGCATTCTCTTAAGTGAGCTGTGCTGTATATATATGCATGCAAGACATCATGGCCTATAGCTGAAAGACTAAATACACACAAAGAAACTGAACATGCAAGAAAATATATTGGGGCCATTTTGCTGGAAAGACATCATCCTCAATCTCTGCCAAGGTAAGCCTTCTTCATTAGAAGACTGTTTTCTTCAGTGTTTTTTGAACACTCAGGTAGCTTTTCGGTTCTTTAATTATGTCATTTGACATTGCAGATCACAACTCAAAATGTGTGTACTTTCTCTTATAAGAGCACTCCCTATCTTATATTTCTGCATTTTATATGCATTGATTAGTAAAACATATTTATAACCGTGATTCACAAAAGGTTGGCACAGTATGGAAAATGCTAGTAAAAAATGAAAAGGAGTAATTTGCAAATTCTATTTACTGTGTCGACCCGGGTTCGCTTCCCGGGTTCTCCCTGCATGGAGTTTGCATGTTCTCCCCGTGTCTGTGTAGGTTTCCTCCGGGTGCTCCGGTTTCCTCCCACAGTCCAAAGGCATGCAGGTTAGGTGCATTGACGATACTAAATTGTCCCAAGTGTGTGCTTGGTGTGTTGGTGTGTGTGTGTGTGTGTGTGTGTGCACACCCTGCGGTGGGCTGGCGTGCTACCCAGGGTTTGTTTCCTGCCTTGCGCCCTGTGTTGGCTGGGATTGGCTCCAGCAGACCCCCGTGACCCTGTAATTAGGATATAGCGGGTTGGATAATGGATGGATATTTACCGTGTCCTACTGTACATTGAAAACAGTACAACAACATATTATTTGATGATTTACCTTGTGATCTTAATTGTTTTTTTTTGAAAGTATACCCTCATGTCAAATCTGATGACTGCAACACACTCCAAAGGAGTTGGGATAGCTGAGTGTTTACCAATTTGTAACATTACCATTTCTTTTAATAACTATTATTAAACATTTGGGCACTAAAGACACAAGTTTGGGAAAGTTTAGCAAGTGTAATTTTCCTCCATTCATCCATTATGCAGGCCTTGTTATAGTTTTCTGTTTTATAATACACCACATATTCTCAGTCGGGTGGCACGGTGGCACAGTGGTAGCGCTGCTGCCTCGCAGTTAGGAGACTCAGGTTCGCTTCCCGGGTCCTCCCTGCATGGAGTTTGCATGTTCTCCGCGTGCCTGCGTGGGTTTCCTCCCACAGTCCAAAGACATGCAGGTTAGGTGTTTTGGCGATTCTAAATTTTCCCTAATGTGTGCTTGGTGTGTGGGTGTGTGCGCCCTGCGGTGGGCTGGCACCCTGCCCGGGGTTTGTTTCCTGCCTCGAGCCCTGTGTTGGCTGGGATTGGGATTGGGATTAGTCGACCTTTCAAGTTGAAACTTTAACTTTATTGGCCAGACAAAATCAACATAGGCTCCAGTTAGTAAATGCAGGAACATCCCTAGAACAGAAGGCATCTGGATGACAAAATAAGATGCTCCAAAGATTATATGAATCTTTAATGGTTCTGTCATCAGACATGCAAGTTACCCACACACATACTGTATCTTCACCGTGACAGGCACTTGGTTTTGGACCTGATGTTGATCATCAGTTTGGGTGGTCCTTTTCCTCCTGTTTTTTTTTTTTTTTTCAAAAACTATTTGTATTTTGTCAGTGGCACGTCTGCACAGTGTTGATGCTTGGCTTCTTCATGACTTAACTTGCACCTGAGGATGCAGCGGTGAATGATTTACTGAAGTATTCCCGAGCCCATGTCATGATATCCAGTGCAGATGCATGATGGTTTTTAAGGAAGTGAAGTCTGAGGGATCGGAGATCACACACATTCAGAAGTGTTTTTCAGCCTTTCCCTTTACTCACTGAGATTTGACTTTTTAATGATATTGCACACTGTAAAATGTGAAATGCCTAAAATCCCACCAATTTGTCTTTGGGGAATGTTAATGTGAAGGTGCTGGACTATTCACTGATGCATCTGTTGGCAAATTATTGAGAATCGACCCATCCTGGCTCTTGTAGGACTAGGCTCCTTACATACTGTATAACATGATTACCTCAACTTGTCACATCATTGTTAGTCTTAAACTGCCCCGTCCCTACTGCTTTGAAATGTGTTGAAGGTATCAATTACAAAATAAATGCATATCTTCAAAAAAAGATGCAATTAATTAGGTAGAAATTAATTACTTTATCTTCATAATATTTTTGTTTGAATAAAAGTCAAAGTAAATATACAAATCACTGCTTTTGTTTTTATTAGCATTTCTCATGCTGTCTCATCTTTCTTGGAATTGGGGTTGTAAGATTTATCTAAAACAAATTAATCATTTTACTTTACACATTTTTTCTCTGGTGAGCATTAAGAGTAGGTTTCAATTCACTGCAATAGGTGAGGCAGGGGTATACTCTGCAGCAGAGTGAGAAAAAGGACTGCCGCGCCCGGTGGTTCCCATTGGAGACTGTGTTGGAGCCGGGTACAGCCTGATCACTTTACTTTCAGGTGCCACCATTAAGGCAAATTAGGCATTCACCTAGGGCACAGATCTTAAAGGGGTACCCAGCCAACGGGGCCAGTTAACAAACACACTAATCAGCTTGGCCTAGGGCACAAAATAACCTTGCACCAGCACTGGGTGGATGACAGGTGTTTATCCGAATGTTGGAAGTCCTGTTTACCTAGTAATTAAGTATGCAGTCCTAGCGTTAAATGCAGGACGTGAAAGATTTCAATTATTTGAGGTTTTGGACCAGGAGAAGATAAGAGATATTCACTGTACTTGACAAAATTGTGGTCTAAGGCAGGCACCATGTTCTGCAAAAGAATTTTGTATTGCTGAACCTTAGTGTGTTCCTTGTATTTTGTGGGTGGAATACCAAGGGATGGGACCACCCATAGCCTTTAAAGGCCGGCCGGGAAAGTGTGTCCCTCTTTGATTGATTGAATTTGTTTGGTGTTTTTCTTTTGAGCATTGAGTTTTTTCCTCTAATTTTGATTATCTTGCTTTTCATTATTTTCAGTTTGTTTTTGCGATTTCAGTTTGCAGATAGTGTGTTAGGACATGTATTGTTCAAGTGAGTGATTTTTTGCTCTTTAGAGCATTTTGCTGTACTTTTTACATTTGTGAGTAAAGATTCTTGTTGGACTTGTCTCTTGCAAGCCACAGTTTTTCAGTTTTCTTTCTTACGTGGTATTTTTTGAGATACAGTGGTACCTCGGTATGCATCCTTAATCTGTTCCAGATTCTTTGATTTATACCAAACAGGATGTATACCAAACACATTTTTCCCATACGAAATAAAGGGAAAATGATTAATCTGGTCCCATGAAAAAAAATCCTATTATTATTGGTATATTATACATTAATGGGGTTGTATAAAATAATTTAAATACTGCTTAATACTAAAATATATAAATACAAAAGCAATTAGATGAAATAAATGAAAATTTAACCTCACTTTACTTTTTAATAACGTCTTTGTTTTTCACAATTGTACCGTCGTTCTCTGCATACTGTATGCAGCAGCCATGTCCCGGATATGCATGTCAACTTAATACTTTTCAAGAATCAATTCAAATTTACACGAAAAACACAAAATCACGTGAAAATTCACATAAAGTTATAGCGCGGGTTGTTCACTGAATGCTAGCAACTGGCGCACTAACGCTCGTGGGCAGTCGTGGCTTTGTCTCGAGAGAGGTAAACAAGGGTAGCGCGTGGTGTTCTAGCATGCGAGTCGTATTCCAAACAAAAGTTGTATACCAAGCAAAATTTTTCGTGTCCAAACAGGACGTATACCAAGTTGGACTTATTCCAAAGCGAACGTATATCAAGGTAGCACTGTATTTGTTTTTTGAACTTTAAAAGCCCATTCCCCTTTTTTGGGTCCTAAACAGAACTGAAGCCTTTCATTTGCCAAGGGTCAGGCATGCCAGGGTGTGACCTACAGTATATTGGGACTGACCAGTGAGGATTCTGGCATGTTTTTGTGGATCTTTTTGAAGGCCTCACCCATTTTGCTGTTGTGTGCTGCCAGAAAGATGACCGTATGATAGGACCAGCAAATAAATATTACACAAAAATTAAATGTGGGTCAAAATGGACAGATCTATGGAATGATCATCAGAACCAAAAACTAAGACAAATCCAAAGTCAAAAACAAATCCAGCCAAAAGTTATTATAACAAAGCGATTTTCCTAAAACATCACACATTAGTTTTAGAGGGAATATCCACAATCTTGTACCACACAGATCATATGGCACTGGGTTATAAACCACTGCATATGAGGCAGTAATCTGACACCAAGTCCCAAGCTACTGGTGGATCTGTATTGGCAATGGAGCCACATAATGGCAGTGTGAGAAAACATGAAACATTACAATAACAAAATTGTAACAAACACTAATTATAAATAAAACAATGCTAAATTTGAATTCCCTGATATAAAAAACTTCAAAACAAATTTGAGAAGCCCAGAACAAAATTACTACATGCCAGAAAAAGTAATAATGTTTGATAAATCATAGCACAAACGTCAAATCCAGAAAAGCCAAAGAAAAGAAAAAATCAATTGTAAAAAATCAGGAGTTCAAAATTCAGAAAGCAAAACCGAATAGAACACCAAAGAGTACTGGTATTGGCTAACTAACACACTTGTTGACACCACAGGACGTTTAAGAAGCCACGGGCCATTGGCGCCTTACTGACAATTGTGTGATAGCAATGGATCCTGGTTATCAACACAATACGGTGACCAATTGTAACAAACAAAATGTCATCCAACAGTTTTAAACATTGTCACCATTTATATTAATTGTATAATATTCATACAATTAAGAAATAAACAAATAAAATAGGTCACAATTGTAATAGCACGGACCTATGCCATCACAAAAACAAGCAGATGAAATGTGTAAGTTAGTGAAAACACAGAAAGCAGGGCATTAAAGAGGTCCAACTTTATAGAGTAAAAGGATACCTGAACCCCCGATTCCATGAACAAAGGAGAAAAACAAGTAAAGTATACACAACACAGGAGATAATCATACCTTGCTACCCCTTTGCTTCTTAATGTTAGGATTATTTGTACTACAAGAAAGACTTATACGAAAAATAAAAAGGCCAGCATATCTGCACATTTCAAAATATTACGTCCTTTTTAACCACAGCCATAAATTCAAAAATCTCTGGTGATGTCTACTGTTATCTTTTTACCAGTGAGACTTTATTGTAACATATCTCTAATCTCCATGACCCCAGGGATACACTTATATCCCAGTATGGAGTAACTTCCAAGCCAGCTCTGAAACTACCCCCCAGGAAACTGAATTCCCTACAAAGTGGCTGAGCTTATTTCATCAGATCAGGATGCTTTCGGACGACCTCTGGTTTCACTACACCCCAAGCTCTTTATTTTATTTGAAAATGTCCAGAAGAACCTTAAGACTATAAACTCTCAGGAACAATTGCGGCTTCCTGCTAGTCATCCATAGACATCTCTTTGTCAATTACACATACTGTATACTGGGCACTTTCTGAACATGAAATTGTTACTGGCCTCTTGCAGCTTCAGCCACACTACATTACAGAGGAGTTCGACTTTCAGTAAGTACTGTGGGTTTCTTTGCACGGTCCTTATGGGTTTTCCTTTCCCTGTGACTCTCTACATTTTCTTTTTACCCTTTAATTGGAGTAACTTTGGTATTACTATCAAATGCTGAAATCTTTTTTGGTTTATATATGTGACTAAAAGTTTGCCCAGAAGTCATTTAAATGTGTTTGCTCAATGATTTCAAGAAGGATTGATAACTGGATACCATTCAAGGAAAGTCAATGAGCACAGTCTTATGCAACGGTTAAGTCAAGAGGTCAATGTCAAAGTGAACTTTATTATTCCTGAATGGTATAGCTCAGTAGGTCATGTGTGTTATTGATTAATAAAAAAGAGTCAAATTTAAAATGAAACATTCATTTTTTTCATGTCTACATAGTTTGGAATGTATCAAAAAATATGTGATTATTTGGACTGGGCCACACTCATGGCTTTCATTCTGTTTTAGCCCAACTTGCTTTTGATATTTAATTTATTATGAATGATATATTAATAGAGCTCCTCTCAGTTGAGTTTTATCTCACTCAGTTATGAGGTGGTTACCTAATAGACAAAGACAATTAGTGCCATTGCTCAATCATTGTTGCCTTGTGGTCCTAAATTTAATACTTTGATCTCCAAAAACAATGTTAATTCTATAGAACATTTTCATAAAAAACATTTATCTCAAAGTGTATTAAAAGATGTCAATGAAAAAGAATGCAAGTAAAAAGGAAAATGATAAATTAGAAATAAATTGGTATAAGAATAAATAAATACTTAAAGTAATCAATAAGAATAAATCAATGTACACTTACATAGTGCAGATATACAAGTAATAGATTGAGTAAGAATCCTTAATGATGGATGAAATTGCCAAAATTATTTATTTTACATCTCTAAAGGTTATAATAATAAGTCCAATGCTATGGTCAGGTGACCAGGGAGGACAGAAAAATAAAAACTCCATCTGGTGAGATGCTGGAAAAAAAACCTGCAGGGATTCCATGGCAAAATGACCATTCAGGACCTCTGGGCATTCTACCAAACAAAGATATACTGTAGTATACTGTAGTAGTTCCTTATTGTTTTTATGCTTCATCCTGGAAGATTTGATGCAGTGGGTGAGGTTAATAATGACTGCAAGAGCTTTAAAGGTTTATGTTTAATTTTCCAGTTCTGTTTTTCGAAACTGTACTTATAAATGTATCTTTGTGAATCTTCTTACAGTTTTTTTTTTTACTGCTTTCATTATACTAATTTGTTCTTATTGTTACTTTCAGCTTTTTTTATAGCTCAAGTTTATAATTGTCTTTAATAAACACTAGGGGGCTCGGCTCCCTGCTCGCTTCGCTCGCCCACCCCCGTGTTTGGTTTACCGGATATACAATTTAAAGAGATTGTTATTTTCATGGGAATTGTTACATAGGCATTATTTTCACTTTTACTTTAAAAACTTTTGTAAAAACAATACTTGTCCTTTATTTCCGGCCCCAGGTGTGGTTACATCTCTTTCTCACAGGACGTATAACGCTGCTCGCTTTGTGAAGGGGTGGTGGCTGAACGCATGCTAAGGAGATGCTGCTGTCTTTCTGTTGCTGGCGAGCTGCCTGTTCTGCTTGTCGCATGTCGTTGTTTTAAGACAGTGAAAGGCAACCTTTTTCGAGTTACGGTGCACTAAGTCCAAAAATTTTCTTTCACAGCGCACCTGAGGGATTGCCCATAAATAAAGTCGTGATGACACAATATATGGACAATCGCCAATAAAAGCAGTTCATTTTACAAGTTTGAAAGACATTTTATTAATAAAGGAATCAAAGGATAAATCTTAAATTTAATTAATGGGAACGTTGAGATTGTTTTTCAGCACCTATGAGATTGATGCGAGGATCAATTTTTGAAAGACAGACGCGCATTTCCTTGTCGATCATTTGAAGTCTCTCGCATTTCTTAGACTTCATTTCCGTAAGTGTTCCGTTATCTGTTTTTCCAACATAAAATATTTTTTTTTTAAACATTCTCTTTTTAATCAACCAAAAGTTCAAAAACACTAGCAATTTTAAATATTTTACAAAAGTTTTCGTGGCGCCCCTAGAAAATTCCATGGCGCATCAGTGCGCCGCGTCGCACCGGTTGCCCGACAATGTTTTAAGAACTGGGAGCACATGATGCGTGTCTGCCAAAAGCAATCTAACAACTGCTAGGTTAGATATCCGTGGGCTTGTTTTAAATGATGGCTCACTGCCTTGACTCATGTGATGCTGTAAAATCAATACTTGTCTTTTATTTCCGGGCCCCGGGTGTGGTTAAATCTCTTTCTCGCAGGACATATAATGCTGCTCACTTTATGAAGTGGGGGCAGCTGCTGTCGTGCTGCCCGTCGATCATTTTAAAGCCTGTACAGCCGCTGTCCTTTTTGCCACTTTGTGTCTCTGCTGCTCACGTTGTGAAGAGGAAGGGTTAGGGTGGCTGAACGCACGCAAGGAGAAGTGGTCGGATCATCTGCTGCGAGCTGCGTGTTTTGCTTGCTGCTTGTCATTGCTTTAAGAGCTGGTTAAAGTGTCTCTCACGGGACTTCAAATTGTCTTCTGAAAAGATTACGTCTCATCTCCATAGTTTGTCTCCCCAAGATTTTTTTTTATAATAGAGAGATAATTAACAATTAAGGAGAGTAACAAGATTAAGTAATTTCTATTTAAGACATTGTTGAGATGCCAGCTGAGAGAGTTTGACCTAATTTGCCCAACCCTGTTAGGTTTTTGGGATTCCTGAGTGTAACAAAATGAAAATCTACAGGTGATACTTTGGTCAAGAAATTATGAAATTTGCCTACAATACTGGCTGATAGAGGTGAAGCATCTTAACTGTCTCACTTTGACAAGGCAAGGCAATTTCTGCTATAAAGTGAGACAAGTCGACAAGTTGAGAGCTGCATGCTGTGAATTTTCACTTAAGATCTGCAACCCACAAACTGCTGTTGATAAAAACAAATATATTTTGTTGTTTGTCTATGGGAAAGGCTATCTGCACTGTGGATCAGTGTAAGCTGAATCTACTGATTGATTCATCAGTCTACCTGCTGTTCCTCTCTAAAGTATGCATGTGGTCATACAGCATGTCTCAATATTGGGTTTATTACTTGAGTGTATTATCCCAAAAAGGGTCAATCATTGTCTGGGAAGGTGTGTATTAGATGTTAAGTAAGGGTTAATAATGAGGGATACAAGACACAGACGCATAGCAGTCATATTTTAGCCTACTTGTACAAGCCTTTGTAGGGGCAGCTTATCTGTTTGTCCCATGTCACTACCTGATCTGAGCTGCATGCCATTTTCATACAGGCATACATTACATTACATTTTGCAATGCTGCCTGATCAGTAATGTGGCTGTGTGTTATTTTCTGACATTGCATGATATTTCATCTTTCTTCGGGATCATATTGAGGTCAACTTTGTCTTTATTAACAAATAAATCTTTCAAGTTTTACTTTAAGAATAACCACATTTTAAAGCACATTAAAAGAATATGTTTGCATGAAGCATTTAACCCAAGTTTAAGAAAAAGGGCACAAAGTCAACTGTGCTGTGTGTGTGAAGTTTATAATCAAATGTATGCTACACTAATATATTTAATTTTATCTGACATACTGCTTCTTGATGAAGAGGTACTAAAGAATTTGATTTACAGGGCAATAAAGTCTTTGCTATCCAATTTCATGTAGTGTAAAATGTTGTGCATGTGCAGTACAGATTGGAGAGCAATGTAAAATGTGATGTGGTAAACGTTGTGGCCTGAAAGGGGTGCCTCACATCTCCAAAGCATCAACACAGGAGTCCAGAATGACAAAAAAGGCTTTAGTAACAAAACCTAAATAAGCAAAACAGAATAATTTAATAAAGAACAGAAAATAATAAACACCTCTGCCATTCAGGGCCAAAATATATGGCAGTACCCCTGGCTGCTCTGGTATATATTTCCCCTGCTCACCTTCCACTACTTTGGCTTACCTCTGACCAGTTGAGCTTTTGTTGCCTGCTGCTTCCCAACTACTGTATATTGAGCCTTAGCTACCTTCCATGTACCCTGCTCTAAGCACTTCTGGGGTCCTGTTTGACGTCTTCAGTCTGTGGTGTCATGTGAGTAGAACTCACCTAGCAGCACCAGAGATTCTTATACATTAGCCTTACTCCAGAGGTGTATAGAGGAGAAATGGAATATAATTGTAGCCCACAATACCTATAAAAGTCCATTGTGTAATGTCCCAACATCAAGTAATGCCCATAACATCAGTCTCGAAACACCAACCACTATGATTAAGATTAAGGTTGTGGAAGGATTATCTGACATTTGCGACTGATTTTATTAGCATTCTGTGATGTTCTGGGTGTTACGTGACCTATGTCATACCTATTGTGGGTTGCAGTTAGATTTGTTGTCCTCCCTAGCAAAGCCTAGCCTGTAAGGCTTTGACATACTGCCCCCTAGTGGTCAGATGAACTTCAAACCTGGCACTAGGGCTTTAATTATGACCTACGTGGTCTTGAATGACCATCTGCTGTGATGGTAGCATCCTCTGATAGTCAATCAGGGTACTGCAACCCAGGTTATCTTCACAACATCTACAGAACATCAAAATGGTGCCAATTCATCATAACAGTATGGTAGGGGATACAGGAAAGTAGCCACAGCCCACTCCAGTACACACTTCTTCACAAACTGCGTCTTTACTTCCTGATCTCTTGAATACTTTTACCGCCACAAATGAAATTTGCTTCTGCACCCTATTGTCAAGATTTAAAGGTCTATCATAATTCAGAAAAAAAAAACATTTTGTTCTTTTTCTTTTTAAATCATTGCAATAAATAAGTATCATCAAGTTTAGCCAAGAACATCAGCAGTCTGGTAGTCATAACTGAAGACTTGTGAGTCAGAGAATAGACAGAGACAGGAGGGGGATTTTCCAAAATACAAATGTCTGTATTAAACAATTCTAAATATCCAATCAAAAATCTTTTAAAATGATTGATGACCCCAGTACTGTAACAATACCATAAACAAAATAATTAACTTTGTGCAATTGGTGCATTGTATCATTTATTATGTAAATATTTAAACAACAAATGATCAGGTTGCAACAATTCTGAAACGTCTTCTGCATCAGTCTTCAAAAAGAAAAAAGAACAATATTGTTTGAACAATATAATTTAAATCATCTGTATCCACTTCCCTCTCCATGCAGTCTATTCAGGAACTCACAGCTCAGCTCTACTTTCAGCCTTATGTTGAGTGTATTCCATGATTTCTGGCTTTTAGAGATGTTATCCCAGCCACAGGGGATGCACAAACCAGTGTGTTTCTTCATGCCAGTCTCAAGCCCGGATAAATAGGGAGGGTTACATAAGGAAGGGCATCCGGTGTAAAATTCTGGATAACAATTTTGGATCCGCTGTGGCAACCCCTAACGGGAGGTGCCGAAAGAAGAAGAAGATATGTTATCGAATGCCTACCATCTCTTCACAGGACTTGCTCTACTGTCCCCCAGAGCTAAACTCAGAACCCACCACATGATCCAGCAACTTCGCCACTATAACCTGTCTGCACACATTATTTTAACTCATTTAAAGCAGTTGCAGATATGCTCCACATCCACCTGCGCAAGCACTGATCTAGGGAACCGCATGACACCGAAGGAGCCACAAAATCAACACCTTCTGAACAGAGCTAATGGCAGACCACATTCACCCTGCCACTGACAACAGATGTTATTAGAAGTCTTTTGTGTTGACACAGTAATACAATGGGTTCCACTTTTTTCTCTTCATGTTTCCATATCTGAATGCATGGGACCATGGTGCACAGCACTATATTCTTGTTTTTTATACAGTTTATTTAGCTATTTGTCTTATAAAGTGATGCTTTTTTATTTTTGGAACAAGATGCTATAATGCCATGAACTGTGTAACCTATGAGGGTCATCATGCGTTCATTGCAGCCCTCTTTAAAAGAGCCAGCCAAGTACTATAAAAAAAGTATCTGCACTTTGTTTCTAAATGGAGGAAGTCATTGGTAAGATTCTCAAGCAATGTGTTTTTGGTCTTAGGGTTTGGTTGTTGATTGTCTGACCTTTTGTTGTAGTCATGTGTTGTTTGTCTGTTCAGTGTATAAAACCTTCTGTATTCCAGCAGCCATTGCCTTTTTCCTTAAAAGATTTTCTGCCACAAAAAGTACAGCTTTGGTTGGCTCTTTGTTTTAAAGGAACAATCCTGGTGCAACAACTCTGTAGACCAGTAAAATTTGAATTCCTCAAAGATTCACATATTAAACTATAAAGAGGCTGATTTACAGAGTAAAATTCTCATTTCAACCAATGGAAACAATGCTAAAGCCAATGCATTGTTGTATGTTTTTGAATCAGTAAAACAGAAAACCAACAGAGGCATTTCTAGTAATTATAGAATTATACAATTTTAATTATATTTATAAATAACAGTAATGTGAAAATAGCCAGGAAAATCCTGTTAAATTTGACAATGGCAAAATGAAAAGAAAAAAAAATGGTAATATGAGCTGGTAGCATTTAATCTTGTAAGCTGGCAGCTAATCACTTATGCCGAGCTTTACACTTCTGTGCAGACACTTCCAAATCGAATGCCTTTTTATATGGTCTGACCAGAAGCCATGGAGCTTCTGCATGAAACCAAAAGTGTTGTCATTGCTGTTTGGGGGTTGTCATCCTTTTCCTCAGGTTAGAGACTGTGCATCAGTCATCATTTTCTCCATGTGTTTCCTTAAGCAATACCCAATAGGGCACTCACCCAGTATACGAGTACAGAAGAAGCTCACGAAACAAAGGAACTCCTGGTGGCTTACTTATTGTCCCTGCTGTTTAAGTTAGGGGCCATGATTCCTATCCCACAGGCCATGCAGGTATTTCAAAGATCTGAAGATATGTTTTGTTGCCAACTGTTACTCATGATATGATAGGCTATGTTGAGATAATGAGATAAAAGTCCTTTATCTCATTTACGCCTGGCCATTTTCAACCATTACCAATCCCTTAGACACCACATCTGTATATATGTGATAAATCAACAGGGTTACCACCTTCTCAAGCATGTATCATAGCTTTAGGTTTATAGGATAGATCAAGTAATGCTATAATTCTGCACACTTTATTACTTTGAAGAAGTTTCCCTCAGCTTCTAATCTTTTTATTTTTGATTCCTACATAGATGGGGGTATTGTGACAACGTACTCTGTTCATGTGGACAACTGCAAACCATGGTCTATGTCGACAATGACTGTTCCATCCTAAAGTTTAGCAGCGGTCTTGCCATGGCGCATACAGCCTTGGCATCTGCTGTTGACTGGTTGAGACAAGATAACTGCATTTGCTAAACTAACTATTTTTGATTTATTATGAGTTTTTATTTTTGATGTATTTCAACAATATGGTTTTCCTTAAACTATATTGTCAGATTGTAATCTCACTTTTGGTGTAGTTTGTTTTTTTGCTAGTTAAATTTAACATCTGGACATCATTCTGAAGTTAGAATCATGATTTAGAGAGAATAAATGATTGCCTGTTAGACTGAAGGAGAGCCTTATACAAATTCTCTAGAAATGCCCAGAAATCTTGTTTTACTGAATATTCTCTATTGAAGTGTATGTTTGGATATAAACCACCAATTTGATCTACTTGTACCTACTGTTTCTGACCATCTGTGTAATCTGAAAAAAAAGTCTGGGCCATAATTTGTGAGAAAACAGTGATATCACCGAAAAAATGTGCCGACTGATTTTCTTAGGAAAGATTCTAGCCATACTTTTTATCAAAAGGTTTGGCTCTCTACGATAGGTCTCTGGTTGAGGGTTCTGTCATGGGAAATAGGCCCAAAGTATATTGATTCCTTTAAGATCATCAAACAGACAGGTCCGTCAACTTACAAGTTTTAAGTTACTCAAGTTACTGTGGATTATTGTATAGCTCTGCTGTTTCAAGTTTTCTTTTTGAAAGCCATGTATACAAGCATTTATTCACCTTTTACTGCAGCTCTTTCTCCTTGAGGGAAATGGTGAACCGGAATACATTATTCATAACATATTCTCAGCAAGTAGGATAGTGGCAGCATTATCTGCCTGGGGACTGTTCCTGGGTTCCAGTCCTTCCTTGTATTGCTTCATCAGTTTTATAGAAATTTACCTCAATATGAGCAAATTGTCCAATGGGAGAGTTCTGTCAAGATTTAAACTCGGTCACGATTCTTGCAAAATGTCAATTTGTGATCAAATACTCTTTTCCAAGGATCCCACCTTGTTCAGCTATTAAATAGCAGTTATCAGACAGAAATGAGTCCATCTTTATTGTTCTAATTACATATTTGAGACATAAAGCCATGAAAATTCTGAAACACATATTCCCACAAGGGCACCTATTAATTTTAAAGACAAAATTAATGTAAGGAAACTAAAGGGGCACTTTCTGAGGGTTCATAGTAAAACGGTGGGTAGCCAGACACCAACATTTGATGATCCATCCATTATCCAGCCCGCTATATCCTAACTACAGGGTCACGGGGGTCTGCTGGAGCCAATCCTAGCCAACACTGGGTGCAAGGCAGGAAAGAAACCCTGGGCAGGGCACCAGCCCACTGCAGGGTTACATTTGATGATCTCAATGTATATTCAGTGTTCTTAATTCTTTAAAATTTGGTTAAAGGTAGAATAAACATGTCACGGTGAAGATCAATATTTTCTAAAACCAGCTGAAATGCACATCTTAGGTTTTGAGCAGGTCATCCAGCTGCTGTTGCTGTGAAGCTTGATTTCCTGACCTCGTCACATTGCCCGTGGCTGTCCCATTCCTCTGTTGGCTTTTTTCAGAGTCAGCAGGATGTTATACAGAGATGTTTGGAGTGGTGGTAGATCATTAAGCAATGCAGACAGGTGTAAAAGTAACCTTTGTATTTAAACAGTTTGAGAAATACCCTTTTGTTACTTGGCATGCAACTGCCTGTGCTGCTGTCATGAGAGGGGGCCCCTTTATGTAAAAAGACCAAAACTCACAAAAATGTTGAAGTTATAAATTTACCAGGACCTATGATTTGCAAGTTTGTAAAAGCACAAGAAATCTGTCTGTGGGCTGGGCTTCGGCACTTAGCTCTCTTGGGTTGCAAGTGGAAAATCCACACTAGTCCCAGCTTTACAGCTTTACTGCCTTAATTTTCAAACATGATCCTCAGAAGCTGCCCATGTAGACTTTAATTGTGTTGGATTTCAACATAGAGGACACTCCCTCTGAAAAACTAGGTGATTTTTAATCTGCAAAGGGATCAGTAAACAAATTTTTACTGCCTTGGCCGTGTTCTTTATTAGTTTTGTGGAAACGCCTGCCACTGAAAAACACTTACTTATTTTGAAATTTTGAATATAGTATAATATAATATGTGGCAGTTGAATGAGTAGTACCACTGTCTCATAGGTCCAGCATCCTTGGTTTAAATCCCGCTCCTGCTTGTTCTCTACATGTATTTTGCAGATTTTCTCTTATCTCGGTAGGTTTTCCACCAGGTCCCTTGCTTTACTCCCACATCTACAACAAATTGACCATCAGGCTGACAGGTGAGTGTTAGTGTGTGTGGGTGTGCACTGCGATGAATTGGTGGCTTGCCCTGTTGACTGCCTTGCTGCCACTGCTCCAGCCTATTGCACACCTTAACTGGATTAGATAGATAGATAGATAGATAGATACTTTATTAATCCCAAGGGGAAATTCACATAATCCAGCAGCAGCATACTGAAACAAAAAACAATATTAAATTAAAGAGTAATAAAAATGCATGTAAAAGCAGACAATAACTTTGAGTAATGTTAACGTTTACCCAACCGGGTTGAATTGAAGAGTCGCATAGTGTGGGGGAGGAACGATCTCCTCAGTCTGTCAGTGGAGCAGGACAGTGACAGCAGTCTGTCGAAGTTGCTCCTCTGTCTGGAGATGATACTGTTTAGTGGATGCAGTGGATTCTCCATGATTGACAGGAGCCTGCTCAGTGCCTGTCGCTCTGCCACGGATCTCAAACTGTCCAGCTCCATGCCTACAATAGAGCCTGCCTTCACCAGTTTGTCCAGGTGTGAGGCGTCCTTCTTCTTTATGTTGCCTTCCCAGCACTCCACCGCGTAGAAGAGGGAACCCACCACAACTGTCTGGTAGAATGTCTGCAGCATCTTATTGCAGATGTTGAAGGACGCCAACCTTCTAAGGAAATATAGTCGGCTCTGACCTTTCTTACACAGTGCATCAGTATTGGCAGTTCAGTCCAATTTATCATCCAGCTGCACTCCCAGGTATTTATAGGTCTGCACCCTCTGCACACAGTCTCCTCTGATGATCACGGGGTCCATGAGGGGCCTGGGTCTCCTAAAATCCACCACCAGCTCCTTTTTTTTGCTGGTGTTCAGGTGTAAGTGGTTTGAGTCTCACCATTTAACAAAGACCTTGATTAGGTTCCTATACTCCTCCTGCCCACTCCTGATGCAGCCCACGATAGCAGTGTCATCAGCAAACTTTTGCACGTGGCAGGACTCCGAGTTGTATTGTAAGTCTGATGTATATAGATTGAACAAGACCGGAGAAAGTACAGTCCCCTGCGGCACTCCTGTGTTGCTGACCACAATGTCAGATCTGCAGTTCCCAAGACACACATACTGAGGTCTGTCTGTAAGATAGTCCACGATCCATGCCACCAGGAGTGAATCTACTCCCATCTCTGTCAGCTTGTCACTAAGGAGCAGAGGTTGGATGGTGTTGAAGGTGCTAGAGAAGTCCAGAAACATAATTCTAACAGCACCACTGCCTCTGTCAAAGTGGGAGAGGGATCGGTGTAGCATGTAGATGATGGCATCCTCCGCTCCCACCTTCTCCTGTTATGCGAACTGCAGAGGGTTGAGGGTGCGGCGGACCTGTGGCCTCCGGTGGTGAAGCAGCAGCCACTCCATGGTCTTCATCACATGTGACGTTAGAGCAACAGGCCAGAAGTCATTCAGCTCACTAGGACGTGATAACTTTGGGACTGGGGTGATGCAAGATGTTTTCCAAAGCCTCAGGACTCTCCCCTACTCCAGTCTAAGGTTGAAGATGCACTGTAGAGAACTCCCCAGTTCCAGCGCACAGGCCTTCAGCAGTCGTGGCGATACACCATCTGGACCCGCTGCTTTGCTGGCACGAGGTCTCCTCAGCTCTCTGCTCACATGGGCTGCTGTAATTGTGGGTAGGAATGTTTCCCTATGCTGGTATCAGCAGAAGGATGGTTGGAGGATGCAGTACTCCGAGGTGAGAGTGGGTTAGGGTGATCAAACCTGTTAAAGAAGTTGTTCATCTGGTTTTCTCTCTTCACATCTTTCTCGGTGGTGGCACCCCGCTTCAAGCTGCAGCCAGTGATGATCTTCATCCCATCCCACACTTCCTTCATGCTGTTATTATGTAACTTCTGCTCCAGCTTTCTCCTGTACTGCTCTTTCGCCGCCCTGAGCTGGACTCGGTGTTCCTTCTGCACGCTCTTGAGCTCATGCTGATCACCGCCTTTAAAAGCCCTTTTCTTCTGGTTCAAAAGGCCCTTGATGTCACTTGTAATCCATGCCTTGTTGTTAGCATAGCAGCATACTGTTCTTACTGGAACTACAATGTCCATACAGAAGTTGATGTAATAAGATGAGATCTATCACAGCTCTTTGGTCATACTTGCTACAAGTTCTTGGTACCATCTCTTTTATGGGCAAGGCTGCATTAAATCTATGGCAGGTTGGAAACTTACTGAACATTTTGCCTACATTTTGCTCTTATTTTCTTCATCTTAGACACTCCAATGTCCTTGCAGCCCTGCTGTTCAGTACGACACCAGCCCAGCTGAAAAACTAACACAGATAATTCAAGAAATGTATCCTTGCCTTCCACCCTCTCCAAAATTGCATTTTTGACTAGTGAAAATGAATCTTTTCAAGATGTTGTCTCAGGAAACTGCTGACAGGTCAGGAATATCTCATTCATGCTTCACTCCTTCATGCCTGCTGTTCTGGAAGCCGTTAAGTGACCGGTGAAGTGTTACATCCAGTTTTCAAATGGGGCGGTGCACATACATAAAACATAACATGTTGTTACCAACATAAAAAGGCAGTTTGCAGCAGTGCCTATTTTCCTAACATAATCAAAGCACTTCAATGCACTCATATTGCAATAAGGGCATCTAGCAAGAATGAAGCTGCTTTTGTTATCCATAAGTAGTAACATTTTGTTAACTCATAAGTCATCCATGATGCCTAGATAATACTGACAAACGTTGTGGCTCAGTGGCCTGGCTCAACCCGTCATTCATTACTTTAAAGGCAAAGTAGCACTGACAAACAATGGTGCAGTAGATGGAGGATAAAGTAACTTCCTAAACCCACAGTTTTTCATGTGGCCTGTACTATTCATTGTAACAGCAATCACGTCATTACATGTGCCAGGAGATAGAGGCTACCCACTCAGGTCCTGGAACCTTACACCTTTCCTCGATGCCCAGGATGCAGAGGAGAAGCGCTATAATGGTGCTTGCGATTTTGTATGCTCAATTGAGGAGCACAGCCAGACGCTCTTGAATCACTGTGTCACGAGAGAGGCTGCTCTACCAGCCAATGAAGTTTTGTAGCATCGTGATTCTATATTTATGAAGTTCGTATGTATGTTTGTATCAGGTCAGCAACCAGGCAGGGTTTAAGGCACATTCATTTTTGCGTATTCTGTCCATCCATCAATTATCCAACCCGCTATATCCTAACTACAGGGTAATGGGGGTCCGCTGGAAGAAATCCCAGCCAACACAGGGTGCAAGGCAGGAAACAAACCCTGGGCAGGGCGCCAGCCCACCACAGGGCACACACATACCCTCACACCAAACACACAATAGGGACAATTTAGGATCGCCAATGCACCTGCATGTCTTTGGACTGTGGGAGGAAACTGGAGCACCCGGAGGAAACCCACGCAGACATAGGGAGATCATGAAAACTCCACGCAGAGAGGTCCCGGGAAGCTAACCCAGGTCTGCTAACTGCGAGGCAACAGCGCTACCCACTGCGCCACCGTGCCGCCTGTTTGCATGTTAAAAAGATAATTATCATTTATAAAGCCAAATTGTGTAGAAACATTCAAATGCCAGGATTTATACATCACATGTTTTGGCACGTACATATTTTAATGCATATGCACATTTTAATGCTCAAATCCATGAAAAATTGTATAAACAAGACTCAAGGGCACATGTAGTAGTGTGAATGGGAAAATGTAGCTTTTCAGGAAATTACTAGCATGTGATTATCATGTGCAATGATTATCAAGCACTAATTTCAGTTTTGCTGTGATAAGGCCTTGGTGAGCTCATCTTTACTGTGGATTTAATCCTTTCCTAACTTCCCTGCATTAGTCAACCTGTATGGTGCCTTGAAATATTTGAATAGTTTGCTGCATTTATTTTACTGGGTCTCCCATTGAATGTTGTAAATAGTTTTGGCTACCTTGTATTGATTTGTAACCTTTAAAAGTAACTGTACATCTGACAAGAAGTCCAGTTTGTTCTTCAGGTGCTTATTGTTTACCCTCATTCTTTCTACTTTTTAATTTACTTCCCATTTACTCCATAATCAGACATCACTCTTGATTGACAATTTGGGCATGTCAAACAGGAAAGTATTTGTATTTTTGCCACTTTACAGATGATCTAAAAATGTTATTGTTGGCACAAAACATTTGGAATGAAAGTGTGGTTTTCAAATACATGCGAGTTATTGTGGGCAAACCTCCGCTCACATCTTTGTTGACTCTACAGTCCTAGATAAAGTGTGTAGTTTCTCCATCTCAACCAGGAAGTACATAACTCAGTGGGTCCAGTAGGCCCCATTAATCCAGAATCTGAATTATAATTTACTTTACTGGCCAGGTACACTAATGCGTTCTAGGAATTTTTTTTTGTTCTATATTTCACCTTATACAATTTCTTGTATTAGGAATTTGTTAGTTTTCACATACCCGAGCGCAGGGTCAGCCATTGTACAGCACCCCTGGAGCAACTGCAGGTTAAGGGCCTTGCTCAAGGGCCCAGCATAGTAGGATCTCTTTTGGCAGTGACAGGCATTTGAACCGGCAACCTTTGCGATACCAGCCGAGATCCTTAGCCTCAGAGCCACCACAATTTGCTTTGGTGCAACATATAAAGACAACACAAAATGAAAAAGATGACTATAAGAAGATAAAATCTAAAATGATAAAATATGACGCAGCGTACAAGGGCAATACAAAAAAATAAGGAGATAGTAGGGTTAAAATGTCAAAGCAGTCTAGTGTGTAGGTATACATACTGAGTAGTTGTTCAGACCTGATTAGTAAGAGTAACTGCACGTGGCAAAAATAAATGTTTAGGTAACGTGTGTTCGGTCTTTGAAGCAGGTTATGTGCCCTGGGTAAGTTGGATTAGCAATGATCTTTGTGGCCCTCTTCTTCACCCTGGACTCTTATAGAACTTCAATGTGCAGTAAGTTACAGCCTACGATCCTTTTACAGGCTTTGATGACGTGTTGAAGATTGGCCTTAGTCTGAACAGTTATAAATTAGGTCAGAATGGACTCGATGATAGTTGTGTAGAATTGGACCAATATTGCTGGAGGGAGATTGAATTTCCTCAGTTGACACTAAAAGAACATTTTCTGATGGGCTTTCTTAATAACGCATGTGATGTTATTGTCCCATTTAAGGTTTTGTGACAGCACAGTGCCCAGAAACTTAAATGATTTTGTCAACCTAATGATTGAGCCATTTTTAGCAAGTGATAGGTAAGCAAGTGACCGTTTCCTGAAATCTGCTATCATCTCCTGGGTTTTTTGAATGTTAAGGTTTAAATTATTATGTCTGCACTACATTCATTTTTTGGAAATGAGGCCTAATAGTGTTATGTCACCTGCAAATTTAAGAAGTTTGACAGATGAATTGCCAGAGGTACAGTAATTTGTATAAAGTGAGAAGAGTAGTGGGGAAAGGACACATCCCTGCGGTGCCACATTACTAAGGGTTAATGGGTCAACTACACGTACTGTTTCCTAAGAAAGTCTGTGATCCAATGGCAGATTGAACTGGGTGAGTTTCTTATCTAGGAGCGCTGGGATGATTCATATGCTCTATCCAGGAGTTTCATAATCAGGTTAGTGGGTTTCCCAGGGTCTGCGCATTAAATGATTCTGCCTGAGGCAAGGCACATTTTTACTGCCTGGTCCCTCATGTATGTCCTTACTAGACATTAGCACATGGTACTAGACAAGGATGCCCCCTGTCACCACTGCTATTTGCAGTCGCCATTGAGCCACTGGCAGTTCACTGTCGAAATGCTTATCAGATAAAGGGGATTATCAGAGAAGGACTTGAACAGAAAATATCACTATATGCAGATGATATGGTACTGTATATATCAGGCCCACTAAATACTGTGCCTGCAGTCCTAACAGCACTAACAGAATTTCAAAAGATTTCTGGTCTCAGAATTAATTGGAATAAAAGTGTGCTCTTTCCAGTGAATTCTCAAGCATACAATATCAGATTGGACACCTTCCCTTTTATCATCGTAGATCAGTTTAAATACGTAGGGGTAAACATCACAAGTAAACATGAAGCTCTTTATCAATAAAATGTTGCTGTCCGTATGGGAAATCTTAAGCAAGACTTGAATAGATAGTTTACCCTTCATCTCATTTTAGCTGGAAGAATTAATATTGTCAAGATGAATATCCTTCCTAAGTTTCTTTTTCTATTTCAAAGCATTCCCATAACATTAACAAATCATTTTTTAAGAAGGTAGATTCAATCATAACCTCATTTATTTTGAATTCAAAATGTCCACGCATTCAAAGGGTGACCATACAAAGACCTAAGGCAGAAAGTGGCATGGCTCTACTTAACTTCAAATTTTATTACCTTGTGGCAAATATACAAGCTATAAAAACCTGGACATTGACACAAATAGATGAACACACTCAGGCTTGGTGCGCAATAGAAATAAAATCCTGCAGTACTTCTTTATATTCCTTGCTTTGTACCCCAGTGAATACGAGCTATCGTCAATATACTAACAACCCAATTGGGCTTCATTCACTCACAATATGGAACAAATGTAAGAAGTACTTCAAGGTAGAGAAGCTTTTATCTGTGGCACCTCTGCACAATAACCGCCTTTTTCCACCTTCTCAAACGTACACAGTTTTCAATGTTTGGAAAACATACGGGATTAAATCACTCACAGATCAGAACATAGATAACATCTTTCCTACCCTAACCTATCCTACACTCCAAATTTAACCTTCCATCAACACATTTCTTCCACTACCTCCAAATTTGAAACTTTGCTAAACAAAATCTGCCCAGTTTTCCTCACCTCCCACCTACTTCTATTCCCGGAAGAAATTTTGATCATTCTTGAGGACTCAGACAGCATTTCTGTAATATATAAAAACATTTAAGAGTCCCTCCCTTCCAAAGATCCCAGAGTACAGTGAGAAAAGGATCTTTTACTCAAGATCTCAGAAAACGAGTGGAAGACAGCCATGTACAGAATTCACCCTAGCTCTATATGCACAAAGCATACAATTATTCAACTTAAAATCTTTTTTAGCGAGCACATCTGTCTCGTTTAAAATTATCCAAAATGTCTCCAGGGCAAGATCCAACCTGTGAATGTTGCAATCAAGTTCCAGCCACACTGTGTCACATGTTTTGGGCCTGCACCAAATTAACATCATTCTAGACCAAAATATTTAAATGCCTTTCAGACAGCCTTGGTGTCACAATCCCTCCTAATCCAGTAACAGCTGTGTTTGGTGGGCACACAGAGGGGCTTAAAGTGGAGAAGGACAAACAAACTATGATTGGCTTTACTACACTATGGTCTTGCTCAACTGGAAGAATCCTAACTCTCCTATTCTAAGTCAGGGGGTAACTGATGTTATATACTATTTGATATTGGAAAAAAATCAACTTCTCACTTAGAGGATCTGTGCAGGACTTTTTTAAACCAGGCAGGATCTAATTGATGAGATTGTAGAATACGCATTTAAATGGGGAAAAGGACAACACTACTCTTAATGTTTTACTCTGGCTGTTGACCTTGATCTCTTTCTCATGGGTGGGGGTTGATTTGAACTTAGTTTTGTCAAGTTTGACTTGCTTGTATGGAATGTACTTACTTTTAATAAATTCAGTAAAATGTTAAAAAAGGCATTAGCACCAGAGGTGGGTAGTAACGAGTCACATTTACTCCGTTACATTTACTTGAGTAACTTTTAAAAAAAGATGTACTTCTACAAGTAGTTTTACTGCACCATACTTTTTACTTTTACTTGAGTAAACAGCAACATTGTCAGTAACCTCATGGAAGGGAAGTGCTCCTCCACCCCATTTGTGAAGAAGAAACGCTACTCTTACTCCACTACATTGGGCAACACTCGACTCGTTACTTTTTTCCATTTACACGTTTATATACGCTATATTTTAGTCGGAGAGAAGTCGCCAGAGGATCTACTGAATGATTGTTTCACCAATCAGATGAAGCAACAATAATTACATGACTCTGTTCCACCACACAGACATAGCAACAATAAATCACATGACTCCGTTTCACTAATCAAACGTAGCCATGCAGTCACATGATCACACACAAACTTCCTGCGTCTGCAGCCCGTGAGAGACGTTTTAGTCATACAGGGCTCCTGGATCACTCCTAAACGGTCACAGCTTCACTGCAGGAACCTTGAGAGCCAACTCCTGCTGAAGCTTAACCATCACTTCACTGAGTGAAGAACAAGTACTTTTTAACCAAACATGCACAGACACAGACAGTCATGGTAAAGTGAGACTTCTTGTACGTGCACAAGCTGCCTTGTTCTAATGTTATTTTCTATCAGCTGTGCTATTTGGAGGGCAAGTGAATATGCAGTATTATACTGTCAGTGTACAGTATGATTATGTGAATGTCCCCTTGGGATTAATAAAGTATCTATCTATCTATCTATCTATCTATCTATCTATCTATCTATCTATCTTATAGTGACTTTCTTAATTCTTTTATTAATCTATCTATCTATCTATCTATCTATCTATCTATCTATCTATCTATCTATCTATCTATCTCTCTATCTACAGGTTATCTCGTCACGTAAGTAGTTTGTAATGTTCAAACATACATGTTACCTACTGTAGGTATTGGCTTCAAAAGCTTTGTTGTGAAAAACTGAGATTTGAAACTTTGTGTTATTTGTGCTCCTTTATTTTGCAAAGATGTGATTTATTTGTACTCATTTTTTTATTTTATTATTTGGAAATAGCAGAATTTGCACATTATTTTATATTTTTGTCTGTCTTACTACATTTCTAAAAAATAAATCATTTATTATGATCAAACAGTTGCTCAGTACTTTAGTAGTCTTGTCTTGCTTGAGTAATTTTTTGGATGACTACTTCTACTTGAGTAATATTATTTTGAAGTAACGCTACTCTTACTTGAGTACAATTTTTGGCTACTCTACCCACCTCTGATTAGCACATACACCTAATCCACATACAATACATATTGCATCACAAGCTTCATAATACAATATTAACACGATATAATACATCCTCCGAACAATGGGCAAAATAATACACAAATAATATTAATTCTGGAAATATGTGGGAAAAAAATCAAGAAAACACTCAAAATTGGCATTCAAATAGGTAAAATCTCCCCTGCTCCATTTGACCCAAATATATATTTCTATTAAGTTTTGAATGAAGTTTTAGAACTGTGTTCTGCAAGCTAAAAAAGGTGCCTGCCCTGTTTGATTAAACAAGTGTGGTGCGAACTTATGAGACATTTAACAGACACTGTATCTGTAGCTGATGCCTTAAAAACATTCCTGAAATTAAAATAATTTTACAAAATGACAATCAAGATTTACACAATGATATATGAAAATCAAGAGAAAATGTACTGACATGTAATTTTGAGGGCGGCACGGTGGCGCAGTGTGTAGTGCTGCAGTCTCACAGTTAGGAGACCCAGATCCTCCCTGCGTGGAGTTTGCATGTTCTCCCAGTGTCTGCGTGGGTTTCTTCGCACAGTCCACAGACATGCAGGTTAGGTGGATTGGTGATTTTAAATTGACCCTAGTGCGTGCTTGGTGTGTGTGTGTGCGCCCTGCCCAGGGTTTGTTTCCTGCCTTGAGCCCTGTGTTGGCTGGGATTGGCTCCAGCAGACCCCCGTGACCCTGTAGTTAGGATATAGCGGGCTGGATAATGGATGGATGTAACTTTGAAATGTGCAGGCACCATTTTGTTACAGTGCAGTGATGTGGTACAAATTGCAGTTCTGAGATATTTGAAACTTTTAAAATTAAAATTATTTTTTTACATTTTTAGATGCAATATAGAAACTAGCTGCTTGATATATATGGAACTTTTATGGTTCATATGTAGCTCTAATTTTTTCTACTATTATTATTACAGTATTTTGTACTGTTAAAGTAAATTAAAATGTCAATGTGACCTAAGTGCCACCTTATTGCCTCTTCTCATGCGCTGGCCCTGGCTTTGACCCCCAAACCTCTCCCAGTTACTAGCCACCATTCTTGGTATGGAGATCTTGCCAAAGTTTCTTTTGTTTCACACCAGCTTGGGAATTAGTTTTTATCATTTAAAAGACACATTTTGCACAGCATGGAAAAGACCATTTGCTTAAGCTAAGATTTAAATGTGTCTAATTAATGAAAAATAGATTAAATGTATAAATGGGTTAAGTTTTTCTAGTTTGTCAACACTGGATCCAAAATCAGTCTATCATTAAAGATAGCTTTATCAGATTTTTATTTTTTAATTGCTGACACCAAGCAATAAAACTGGAGGCAGGAAGTGGTGTTTGCTTGAGTAGTTCCACTCGTGTCTGACATGTTGTGCTGATCCTCCCGATGTTTGTCGTTGTGTCCTGCCCATGTTGTGTCTATTGGGAAGGTCAAGTTTTCAGCACATTTTATCAGTTTCTCTGAATCAGCTGTTTGGAAAACTAATGAACACAACAGCCTTGATTTATGAAGTCATAAGGAAGAAAAAAGGGGGTAAGTTTGTCAGAAGCTTCCAGATGTGAGACCTTGTGATATGCACAGCATTCATTTTTGTCAAGGTCTCGATACTGCGGATAGGAGCACTAGTGAGGAGGAAGTCTGAAGGATCCTTGTAGTTTGGCAGAGAAAGTCCTGTCCTCCATCATTGTGTTAATAAAAAAGAAAGTTTTAATTTGGCAGATAACAATCGTACTCTATTAATGACATTGACGCTGTACTAATTTTGGCAGGAAATAACATAAGGAATGTTTAGCTAAAAAGCATTAAAATTGAAATCCTGTTAAAATTGTCTTTTTGAACATGCTTTCTTATTGAACCTCCTCATCTTCATCATAGAATTAAATCATTTTAAGGAATACCATTAAGCTCTTTTTAAGGACATACTTCTCCAGTTAATAGGAAGGTGTAAATGGAAGTGCATGCATTCATTTATCCACATGTTTGCAGGATGGGACACAAGGCAGGATCCACCTCTTGATGGGACGCGAGTGTACCATGGAGCTCGTTCATTCTCTCCAAGCAAGTTCAGAGTCTTCACATAACTGAATCTGCCTGTGCTTATTATGTGAGAGGAAACACATGCAGTATAGGCCTGTGACCGAACTATTGACCCGATGGGATTTGAACCCAGGTCTCGGGAGCTGGAAAGCAGCATCACAAATTCAACTGTAATAATTTTATCAAGGTGAAATGATAGGTGTACTTAAATCGTAACTTTATCGACAATGATTTAGATTTTCATCTGGTCAGTGGTCTTAGTTCCATAACATACATATTTTAATGTCTTAAAATATTCCTCAATTGGGTTCAAGGATGAAAATCTTTAATAATACAAAGAATTTTTGCAGCACTAAATTAGATTTGCATAGAATTACCCTAAAAACAGTAATGGTATGAGTTCTGCATTTAAGTTCTAATGAAAGTGAACACAATTGAGTTTTTTTTTTATTTCTGAGAAGTTAGAAGGCAGACTTTTCACCTCATTTGGAATATGTGAATTAAATTAAAACAGATGGAGGGACGGATTTACATTTTGTGATTCTTTTTGCTGTTTTCCCGATCTCTCAGCATCATCCAGATATTTAAATAGGCCACCAGAACATTCCAGAATGTTTTACAATATCTAGATTGAGTTATGTTTTACTCATGTGCACACCACTAGGGAAATGGAGAACCAACCATGTGTAGTCAGTAGGTCAGGAGGCAAGCCTGTCATATCAGAAGATGTGAACTTAAATAATAAAGTATGTGACAGTTCCTCCCATTTGGTGAAGTACCATGTGTTAAGTGCCAGCAGGAAGTTCTTGATAGTGCCACACAGAGAAACACACTGCACCGATACGACAACAACGAGCAGCATTGTACAATCCTTGAAGCAGGGAAACAGCAACATTGTCAGTAACCTCATGGAAGGGAAGTGCTCCTCCACCCCACTGTGAACTTCAACAAACACAGGAACTGCCACCTTCACCATTTTAATTTGTGCACAGATGGGACGTATTGCCCAGTAAAGGTTCCATCTGTTCACGATGACATATTGATTAAAATACTGGACTCTCACCCTCAAGGTTGGCAGTTCATTTTCCTCTTCCTTCATTCACTGTTTCACCAACAACAAATACCTCTGCACAGTTACACTTCTAAAATATCACAAGATGGTATTTGCTGTAGAAACACGTGATTAAAAATAAAGGTTTATTGGTATTGCTTTTCTGGTGTGAGTGTTTTTTGTTAAAACTGGAGCCTGTCCTGAAAGGAGTGCATTTATATTTATACTGTATATACATCGACAGATTAGATGATCTGCTGTGGCGACCCCTAACGGAAGCAGCCGAAAGAAGAAGAAGAAGATATACATCGACAGATTGGGAATCACAATCCATAGATACTGTATATTGTAATTATGGTTTTGTGATAGATAGATAGATAGATAGATAGATAGATAGATAGATAGATAAGGCACTATATGATAGATAGATAGATAGATAGATAGATAGATAGATAGATAGATAGATAGATAGATAGATAGATAGATAAGGCACTATATGATAGATAGATAGATAGATAGATAGATCGATAGATAGATCAGTGAATATGGATGGGAGATGGGAAACCATTAAAGGGAGAGGTGCAACTGTCTTCAATGATACAGATGGCATGTAAGTCCTTCTATTGTGTTAAATGGTCCAAAAGGACTGTAGAGGGGAACACCCAGAAGCTTGAGAGAGAATGAGGTCTGTGCAGAAGTATGTAAGGTTTCCAAAAGGTTTCCACTTGCCTGACCATTGCTATAGATAGAATATGACCATGGATGTCCTTTGTCCTGTCTTCTGTCCCACCTAAGCTCTGGCTTCATCTTGCCCAGAGCCATCCTATCATGTCTGCAATCTCCCTGTTCACCAGGCTCCCTATCATTATATTATTTATGTTTATTTGTACTTTGTGGTTTGTGATTCATTCTAGTTGTGCAACACACACTGTTTTCATGGAGGAAGGATCACCAAGAAGCAGTAGTTGTTCTTCTATATTTTAGGTTTAGCTCATTTTGCATAAAACTGAAGACTTTAATTCTTTCCTGTATTGCTAAATGAAAGCCAGATGTGCTTATGTCCACTCAACCTTTCAAAGTATACCAGTCAGACATCAGAGACTTTGTGTCCTTCTCCTATGCCTCATTGTCTTATGAAGAGATCAGTCTTGTTTGTGTTTTTTTTTTTGACATAATGGCTAAGCATCCTCCAGGTAGCAGCTGCATTCCCTTCGTCTGGCTTTCACTGTGTCCTGATCCACTTGTATACTGGTCTGCATCCTCCATTGATGAAATGACCACTCCTAGTAGGAGTAAATTAAGAAGAGCCCAAGACTGAAGTGTTCTTGCCTGTCACTTTCAACATGACAACTGCATTCATATTTAATTCAGGTAGCTCAGTTTAAGTGGTCTAACGTAAAAAAGAGGCACTCGGCTCGTCACGCATCATCAGCTCTTTAATTACATGAGGAAGCTTTTTAAGCGCCATAGCAAACACGGCCTGCAAGCATCCGTCTTAGCTGACAATCCTTGTGATGAGTGTTTCTTACACATTTTTTGTCAAAAACTATCATTTATACATTAGAAACTGTAAAAGAGATGCTAGCCTAATAAAACGTCAGACTTCTTCCAACGATTTAGATACATTTGAAAGACATTCAAGTATCCTAGTCACCCAATAGAACGGCACTGAGAATTTTGGTCTCTCTCACCAGTCCATCCATTTTCTCAATCAGAAATTGACTCTGTTGTCAGCAAAAAGAGAAAAGCAGGGGCAGCCCTATCCCACATTTCCAATCTTGTTTATATCACTTCAAAATCTCCCAGGCAGAAATTTTATATTTCATTGTGTACCTTTTATGTAATGCCTCTGAGGACCTGTGGTGCAGAGGAATGGGTTTTGACTTTGCAGAAAGGGAAGCCATGAGAATTTGGTAGGAAATGAGCGAGCAGGTGAGCTGAAGAATTTAGGGTGAATGCATCAGTTGTTTCATTTGATTGTTACAATTTGGAATGTATTTAATAGAGATATTGTTCCAAATGATCAACAGTCTAATGTCATTTAATATTTCACTGGGTGTCATGGTGATGCAGCAGTTAGAACATCTCCATCCTGGTTCAGTATCTAGGGTTTGAAACCCACACTTGTAAAAATAAAGGTGCCAAAGTGGTTTTTCAGAGCTATGCCATAAGGGAGAAATTTTTTGGTTTCCAAATGAACCGTCCACATGAATATCTCAGAAAGAACCTTCTCTTTGAATTCAAAGCAGGTTTCAAAAATAACCAGGAATAGATTATTACAGATTGCAAAATACCAATGGGTTCTTGATTTCAAAAGGACTCTTTCTGGCATACTAACTCAGGATATGTTCAGGTTTTCTAGATCTCTTATCCCACAGTTAGCCTCCTGTACATTAAAGATTTCTATTTTGTCCACATGTCCTTTTCGAAGCGCAAAGAACCAGTTTTATATGCAAAGAAGCCTTCTCAGAATTAAATTGGTTCTTTGTCAAGCAATGTTTCCCCAAGGAATCTCAGAACCCAGTAAAGTACCATTAAACTGCAGATCCAGTCTGTGTTTCTTTTATTTGTGTGGGTTTTACTCTAGTTGCTCAAATGTTGTTCCCCAAGTCCACAAAGAAGTGTTTGAAATGAATTGTTGATCCCAAAATGGCCCTGTGTGGGTGCAAGTGACAGCAGGACCCTTACATCTCAGTACTGCTGGTAAGGTTGTGACATCTGTGTGCCTACAAATTGATGAAATGCGTTCGTATTACACACATCTTTTCTTATCAACCCTTATTTATACAACTACTGCAATTTCACCTTTTGGCAAAACACTAATGATAACGGTACAAGGTAAGCGTGAGGAAATGTAAAAATTTTTACATCTTAGTATGAAATTTAGAAAAACATACATTTTCCCCCGTGATGGAGTGGCAATCAGTCCAGGGTTGTGCCCTGCCTTGAGTTTAGTGCTGCCAAGATAGACTCCAGTCTCTGCAACCCTAAACAGATGAGCTGGGTTTGAGAATGCTATGCTATATATCTTTCAAATCACCTGTAAGCACCTAGTCTGAAAAGTATTGTCTGTGAGACAATGGCAACAATTAATCAATCATCCATCCAATATTAAGCCTGTTTATTCCACTTCAAGAGTGTAAGGGCTGGAGGGCTTTCGAATTGAAGTCATCAGACTGACCATCTCCTTGACAAGCCATATTGAAGTATTTTAGGTGATTTTTTTTTGGTTAGCAAACTTTTTGAGAAGGGTAGGGATGAAAAAAAATTACTGTTAAAAATTAAATATCTGTGGTGGGCTGGGGCCCTGCCCAGAGTTTGTTTCCTGCCTTGCGCCCTGTGTTGGCTGGGATTGACCCCTGTGACCCTGTAGTTAGGATATAGCGGGTTGGATAATGGATGGGTCGATTGAAATTAAATAAAAATCATGAAATATTAATTATACATAAGCAAATAGACTGTGTATGTGTGGGAAAAGTATCCCAGCAGGGTGGAGCTTCTAAACTCCAAACCCGAAGCCATACAGCAAGCCAGGGCAGTTGCCCTCTAGTGTCCCGGGGAAGGTAATGCCCAGAACACAGTCACAACCCATCCTTCCCTCACAAAATAAATATATGTATACTAGCTGTGTAAGCCCGTGCTGTAAAAAACAAGGAGTCCTAGAAACTATTGAAATCATCAGAAAAAAAATTGAAATGCAGAGATGTCAGGTAATTGAAAGGAACTACTCTGGGCATCTCCTAGGAGGTTTAGTGTTGCTGAAGAGGAGTGAGTGGAAAAGTAAAAGGGATACCGTTTTGCTGATGTTAGCGCCTAAGCGACTTTGTCTTTCTTCTGAGTTTCGTTTTGCCAACATGCTGGCCTCACTTGTGTTATTAACGGCTAAGCGAGCTTTCTGTTTCTTTGGAGGTGGAGCCCTAACCCCGACTCTGCCTCTCACTTCCGGGCCGGACAAAAAGGCACACACAGTTCCACGTGTGGATATTTATATATAAGATAGAAAGATATATATATATATATATAATACATATACTTACATACACACATTTACACACATTATCATCAAAATAATAATGGAGAATTTGAAACAGTTTGTAGGTCTGTGCTAATGACGTAACTTTAGCTACGGAGGATTATTAAGGCAGTGGGTGACTGCATATTCGAGTACTGTTTATATATTTGCTTACTTCAAGGTGACAAGTAGCTGGTCTTTTTAATGGCTAACACTGACTTGTATATCGGTCGACTGGTGTGTAATATGGTGTTGTACCAGCTATTTTTTTTCTCTCATTTCTTCACAGATTACACACACACTGTGCAATCAGGGGGTGAACCCAGTAGTGGCGACGATGTTTTCTCGGCCTACATCGCCGTATCAGGCATATTTTTACTCAAGGAGGTCAATGTTCAAGTCTAATAAAGCCAACTGATCCATATTTCATGAATCCAATGAAGGATGAACCTTGAACCCCACAGGTTAAAAACATTCTGGACTGCCTGATAACTGTCCACCACAGGAAAACACACAAAACTACAATCTGGGCTGCAGGTTGTCGTTTACCAGAGGCCAGCAAATGCAAATGTAATGTCATATTTTAGTCAATTAAATGTCACCCCGAAACGCACCTTAAATGCATAGGTCGCTCAGAGCACATTCACTTAAACAAGATCTGAATGCTCATGTGGACAGGGCCAAAGGAAGAAAGGGAAACAGAAATGAAAAGAAGACTGTATTCAATAAATTGTGAAAAATGAACTGATTATTTGACAAAATATAGCGAGGATAGAAAAGATAAAGGGGTGAAGATGGAGAAAGAAATAAAAGAAGCAAGAAATTAAGGACCAAGAAGGACAAGACACATTACCAGTAGATTCTGGGAGACAAAAATGGAATCGAAAAAAGTAGTACAAAGAAAAAGTAATAAAAAACATGTCAAGCTCACCATTGGGTGCTTTAAGTGCATTTTTATACTATTTTTAGTAGTTCTTGACCTCTTTTATTTGTTTAGGATTAGTAAATGACATGAAGAAGGTGGACAAGTAAAGATAAGGAATAGCTATTGAATACATCTAGTACCCAAACATTCAATCACCTCTTGTGACTGAGGCCTTCAGCCAGGAGAAGATGTCATCAGGTGGCATCTAACTTTCATTGATGTTTTGTACCTAAACCACAGCATCCTCCAGTTGGTGAGTCAGCAGTGGTGGCCAGTCACTGGCCATCTTCTCCTGGCTTCTAGCTCATCTCATCACACCTACACAAGAGCCAACAAGAGGCTCTTCCTGCAGCCTCCCCCAGCCTGTGAGCAGGTACTTTCCTTCACTCTATTCCTAGGGCTGTGAACATCTTTCACGCCAATTGTTCTGGGAAACCTCAGTAATGTACCTTGACTGGAAACAGCCAGACATGACACCCTTTGTCCATGCATTGTTGGTGGCCTTCGAAGCCTCGTCACATCCATCTTGCCATGGAACAATCAGCTCTATCAAAATGATCCTCTTCGCCTCTTCTGACCATATGACTATATCAGGCCTTAGAGTTGTTTGAACAACCTGGGGAAAACATAGCTTCCTATTCATGTCCACTCTTGTCTTTCATGATCAAGTCACTGGCTCTTCTTGGTCTTCTTGGAGGAGGGTGGCTTCTCCCCCTCTCTGATGTACTGAATGGATGGACCTATACTCACGTGGGTTGAACGCTCTTTCTGTCTCTCTTCCTCCTAAATATCTACCAGTGCCCTGAGAACCTTGTCATGACTTCAGTGGCTAAGCGCAATCTTGCACCCTGCCAGTATGTATGCCAGCATGCCTCTCTCCCTGCATAGCTTGCACAGCTGGTCTTCCCTCATTCCCCACCCCCATCTGTACATGTTAGTTAGTGTTGGCAGAGTATTGTACACTGATTGGAACAGGAATGAAATGCAGAAGGGCTTCATCCTCCAAAGTTCTGGGCATGTGATGTTCCATTTTGGTAGGTCCAGGCTCCTTGTGATCCAAATTCAGTGGCCCTTGCCCTTCTCCTCCTCTAGGTATCGGACCTCAGCTTGGATCTATTTTTCCTTTGCTTTTCGTCTGCTTTTCCCCACCTCTGGAAATGGGTGATTCCAAGTCCTTGTCTCCCCAAGCACAGGTTCCCAATGATATCCTTTAGATTCAGTATTCTTTCTGTCTATGCAACAGTCGTATCTGCTGATAAAATCATGTAAATAAGAATTTCACTGTACTCTGTACATGCTACAGTACTGCTGCAACTACTTCTACTATAGTGCAGTGTCCTGGTTAAATCCTAAGAATATCTAAATACTGTAAGTTTCACATGCAACTAAGAATTTCACCGCACTCTGTACGTGTGATAATATTGACCCAATGAATCCTATTACATTTGACTAATGATTATTTGGTTACTGTAGTGCACTTTACTTTTAAACTATTTAGTATTTAATGTTGAATAATATATATCATATAATTTTCATTATTATAATATTTCATTTTGTTTTCTTTGTCATATTATTAAGGTGCCATTTTCTTTTCAGTCTCTCTGCTTGTGCTAATCAACATGGAACACATTGTCACTTGTCAGTGCCACAGTCAATGAGATTGTACTAGAGTAGAAGGAGTAGTAGTAGTTGTATGTCATATACAGAGTGGAGTTCAACTAGAATGCCTAACCACAGTCAATGCAACATGTATCTGGACAGAAAGTGGACCTGAAACTAGGCCATTTGGCCAATGATGCTGTAGTGCAGTGGCTCTACAGTCCTAAACCACACTTGCAATTTATTATGGATTCGTACATCTCTCCTGTAAATTCTTATTGAGATTTTTTTGGGGCTGTGCCCCATCGGTCCTTAATGCAAAAACACTACTGAGGTAATTCTGTATAGAGACCTCTACTGGACCTTTAGTGAATAGGATTTACTACTAGCTAAAGACAGAGTAACATATAGACATATTATGGTGCTGCAAAAGAATGCATTCTTGTTTAAAGGATTGTAGGTTTCTGTTTTATGTAACCTAAATATATTGTGTCAAATCACTGTAAAGTAATGTAAAGGAATGTACCATAAATATTAGTGTGGCAATACGTGGGATAAAACCGTGTATCAAAAAGACAGATATAAAAGTCACTGGATGCTACATAGATTGATATGAAAGCACTATTTAATAATATTAATACAAAAGAGGATGTTTATGCTGTAAATGAATGCAAAAGCATGAAAAGAGTTGGGGCTTCAAGATGGAGAACCCTATTTATTGCCATAAGGCAATGTGGAAAATAAAGGCTGGGATACTGAGTTGATTTACATCAGTATTTTTATACATAACTGCTTAGTCGAAACCGTTGGAGAGCCAATAGGTTCAGGTCTGTTGGGGATCGGAACTGGTGTGGTCTTGAGGCGTCACCCACTGCACGGCAGCACCCAGGTCCCAATTTGAGGTGGCCCATACAGGTAGGCGCATGGAAAGTCTTGTCTCTCCAGCAAGATGATCATCTTCCTCTGTTGTCGGAGGAGCTGCGTAAACTCCTCATTTCAGTGGCATCACTCTCTGAGGTGCACAGACTGGGGACTGGCCAGATCTCTGTAGTTGGATACACCTTTTACTGGTCTGGTTTGTCTGATGGCTGTCATACTCGGGGAGTAGCTGTTGCTGTAGCGGATTGGGTTCTTCCGATGATGTCTGATGTCACTCCTTTCAGCGTATTATGAGACTCAGATTATGGCACTCCCTGAGTGTATGCTTCAACCGCGGTAAGTGATGTCTCGGTGATGGAGACATTTTATTCGCAGCTTCGCTCGGTGGTTGATGGGTGCCCATGAGGTGACACTCCTGTAGTCATGGGTGACTTCAATGCAACCACTGGCACTGACAGGGATGGCTATGAGGATTTTCTCAGTCCACATGGGTCTGGTGACCGTGGTGAAAGTAGCGCCATGTTCTTTGACTATGCAAAAGGTCAGGGGCTGTGAATCGCTGGATCCTGGTTCCAGCACCCAGAACCGCATTGTTGAACTTGGTGCTCCAGTACTGGTGGTGCGGTGAAGGAGATCGATCACATCCTCATGGGCAGACACTGGAGGCTCTTGCAAAACTGCAGGGTCTACAGAAGTGCCCAGTTTGTGAATTTTGACCACAGACTTGTTGTTGCTACTCTTAGGATCCAGCTTAGGTCCAGTAGGTTACCACCTACTAGGAAAATGAGCCTGGACTTGGCCAGACTCCAAGATCAGGTTGTTTCAATGAGTTTGCACGCAGTTTGTGTGAAGAATTTGCAGATTTGGATGCGACAGCTAATCCTAATGTGATGTGGGAGACCTCCCGTGATAAGACCCTGAAGGTTGCTGAGGGATGTGTTGGTGTTACCGATGTTCCCAGAAGGAGGTGTTTCATCTCGCAGGGCACCCTGGATATCATCGAGAGGAGTCGCAGCGCACGGCTCAATGGCAACTCTGGTCTGTACCAGGAAGTGAGAAGGACAGCTGCAAGGGCTCTGAGGGCAGCTAAAGAGGCGTTTGTTAGAGGAATCTGTGAGCAAGTGACACACCATCTGTGGTCTAGCTACCCACGTGCTGCTTACAGAGGAATCAAAGTATTACACACATCTGAATCTGTTCCTCAGAGAATCACAGTCAGGGCAGCTGATGGAACGGTCCTTACGGATGACATTGCAGTTGTGACCCACTGGGCTGGCGACTTTGAGCAGTTGTTCAAAGCTGATCCTCTAGCTAGGACGTTGGATATCTCTGGGTCCACGGTTCTTGAGGCTGACCCTACAATTAGCTGTGAACCACCCAATCTCACTGAGATTGCACAAGTGGTGAACCAGTTGAGGGAAGTCTGCAGGGATCTGTGGTATCCGAGGTGAACTTCTCCAGGCTGGTAGTAAGGCTGTCCTCTTGGCATTACAAGCAATCTTTGTTTCCATTTGGGAGGCCGGCATTCCCCCAACTGACTGGAAAACAGGACTTTTTGTCCCTATCTGGAAAGGGAAGGGTGATTGCCTGGATTGCAGCAACAACAGGGGGATAGCATTGTTCTCTGTGCTGGGTAAAGTCCTTGCTAGGGTCATCTTCAATAGGATCCGTGATCACTTGCTCACCTACCAGCGACTGGAACAGTCTGGTTTTACACCTAAGAAGTCTTCCATCAACCGGATCCTGGCACTGAGTGTTCTCATGGAGAGCAAACATGAATATCGGCAGAGCTTCTTTGCAGCCTTTGTCGATTTTCGTAAAGACTTTGACTCAGTTGATCGAGCTGCCCTGTGGGACATTCTGAGGATTCGCGGGATCCTCTCGAGGTTTCTGGATATTATGGCCAGTCTGTACACTGGTACTGTGAGTGCTGTGCAGAGTGGAGGCAGAACCTCTGTGCTTTTTCCAGTTGATTCCGGGGTTTGTCAGGGGTGTGTTCTTGTTGGGCAAGGTCGTGGGGTCCAGCGGCTGTGGGGCATCTGTTGGTGAAGAAAGATTCACGAATGTTGACTTTGCTGACGATACTGTGATCTTCGCAGAGTTAATGGAGGCTCTGATTGGGGTGCTTGAGGGACTGAGCAAGGAGTCTGAGTGTCTGGGCTTGCGAGTGTCCTGGATAAAAACCAAGATCCTGGCCTTTAATGACCTCTTGGGCACAGCCATCAGCAGTGTGTCTGTTTGTGGAGAGAGTGTCGACCTTGTTGAGAGGTTTACTTACCTTGGCAGTGACATTCATGTCTCTGGTGACTCTACCTATGAAGTCAGTAGAAGGATTAATCCTTGAGTACCGTCGGTTTGACTTTGTGTTGAATGAGCGGTTGCTCATGGAGTCCCGAATGAGGCACATTACCTGCATTGTGAGGAAACATCAGTTACGTCACTACAGCCATGTGGCGCGTTTCCCCAAGGGTGATCCAGCTCGTAGGATTCTCATTGTTGGGGACCCGAGTGGCTGGACCAGGCCAAGAGATCACCCACGTAACACCTGGCTGCGGCAGATAGAGGGTCATTTCCAGAGTGTGGGACTGGACCGCGTGTCTGCCTGGGTTTGTTGCCAACTGAGATCTCGAGTTGTTTCGTCGTGTAGTGGGTGCGGCAATGCTCCCCAATTTGACTTGACTTGACTGCTTAGGTTTATCCTTAACTGGGTATTAAACAACAAAAGTGTAGCCGCTTCTTCCAGATGAAGTGGCTGGCCAATTTGCCAATCATAAATGGCCACAAACACTCACAATCTTATCTATAAAATCTTAGCCTATGTACATCCCTCCATGTACTTGATCTCTTCCATTAAGGAGAACCACATGTTTCTAGCAACTGCTGAGTTTAAAATCTTAGGTGAGCACCACATGATAGTCCCCATGCTCATTCTATCTTTGAGGTGCTTCTGTTCTTGGTCTTTCTGAGGCAAGTGTTAGAAGATTAAAATGTTAAAATTAATTAATGAGAATAGGCCATTCAATCCAGTGAAGACTGCCAGTCCTATCTGTTTAAAAAACATACACATATAAGGCATAGTGTTACCTGGAAGTGGCATAGCACCACTGCTAATGCATTCCTCCCACTTTATCCTGGCGTCTTGGTGAGCCTCAGCCTGTTACCCAAGCCATCCATCGCAATATATGTGATTAAGTACATACACTAAGATACAGTGCATGAAGAAGGGCCAAGAAAATGACCTGAGTGGATTAGAGAATACTGTTGGAAATTGGAAAAACAAAACGTAGAGGAAATGACATTTGAAAAAATTTGCTCTGCCTACCATTTTAGCCCGTAGACCTGATAAACATGTGTGTTTTTTTTGATCTGAAACAATATCTGCTGAAAGGAGGAACAGCTTCCTTTAGACTCTTTATATTTACATTACACTTACCAGTTGAAGCAAACATTTTCTTTTTCCACATTTACCTTTCTGTGTGTACAAGGGACACTTTGAACTACTGTATGTTATTAGTGTGCCTGGTAGAGTTACCCTTGGCAGACTGGGAGGGGCAAAACAGAAAAGCAATGTAGAAATGACTCACATAATAACTATAAGATTTGTGCCCAAATCAAGTCCTCTCTCTAAAGCCATGCCTAGGATATGAGGTAAGAACCTGTTTACTGAGTGACCCATGTAGTGTGCCCAGGTGAGGACCAAAAAATTACGTGGTGATGATGCAGGGTTGGGTACAGTACCACTTGCAAGATAGACCTGGGGAATGGTAACCAGCATGGGACATGGCAGGGCCGGGTGCTGCTCATTTAGGTAGCTTTCAATAATTGATTTGTGTAATTACCTTTTCTTATCTTTTTTTGTATTCTTATAGTAGTAGGGTGTACCATGTTAGCCATCATGGATGCAATGAAAAGTCAGGCAAGATGACACCTTTTATTGGCTAACTTAACCAATTACAATATGGAAGCTTTCGAGGCAATTAAGGCCCCCTCTTTACAACCTACCTGAAGAAGGTGCCTCAGTTGCCTCGAAAGCTTGCATAGCCAAAAAAAGGTGTTATCATGCTTGACTTCTTTATTTTTCTCAAAATACTTTAGTTCTGTTATATTTATTCTTGTATCACACTCTTCACTGAGTACAAACTCCTAAGGTTTGCACATTTTGAAGTCCAAAGCCAGTATAATAGCAAAAATGCTTAGCAGCATTTACAAAATTAAACACACAAACAGTACAATGAAAATTTACTTTCAAATAATAAATATTGGTGTCATTCTAGCAAAAATGGTACGTTGGAAGTGAAGTGCAGTCAGTCAACAAAGAAGATGAAAACAAAACTCCTGGAGAAAAATGTGTGGTGGATTTATGGTTGCTGCTAAAACAATCCTAGGCCAGCTGGCTTCACTCTGAGTGTTATAGTTTCTTGTGTACATGCTGATGTCCTCCATACTAGCAGATGTACTAATTTGTGAAAACATTCTTTTAAACTGAAAGGAAAATAAGATGAAGATAATTGAAGTTTATTTTCCATCTCTTAAAATTACAATTTTTGTTGGATGCATTGTGTAAAGCTTCTGGATGACTACATCCTGGGAAGGATACAAAATATTAGAACAAATGGTTTCTGAGATAGTTGTCCTGAACACAGAAATCGATGTACAATAATGACTTCCAAAAAACATGACACACCTTCTTCAAATTGCATCGTGTTTGCCTAGTTATGGGCTCCAGGCCTGATGTTTTCGGTCTAATGTGAACCAGTAAATATCCTTCTGTCAATCAAGAACATATGGCCTATGTTCAATGAAAACTGGTACAGAAATTTATTTTAGTTTGTTTTTGGAAACCAGAACAATACAATGGCATTCTACTCAATGAAGTATACAATAATAACAAAACAGATACAACCATTTACCTTAAAATGAATAAAAAAGAGAAAAACAAATAAAAAAGCAAAGATTCCTCCCTTACTCAATTTTCCAAATTTTCTAATATTCTGTTGTAACGATGATATTGGAAACATACGCACCTTTCGCCCATGTTAGTATCACCCACAATCTAGATGAGAGCAGGCCGCTCAGCCCAACAAAGCTCACCAGTCCTCTCCACTTAATTCTTCCACAATAATATCAAGTCTAGTTTTGAAAATCTCTAAAATCTTACTGTCTAGCACACTACTTGGTAGCTTATTCCATGTGTCTGTGGTTCTCTGTGTGGGAAAATAAAAAGGTCCTGTTTGTATGAAAGATATCCTTAACAATACGACAACTTCATACAGTATAACTTAAAGCACACAATACAAGACTACTTATGTCACATGGGCTGTGTAATAAGTGCCATGTAGTCAACACTTTACACATGTAAAACCAAAAAGAAAAATGGACGTAGACCACCCTATAGGATACAAACCCTTAAACAAAAATTCAAAAGTAAACAATACCCTGCCATGTTATTGACAGCTACACTACAATTTACAAGAACAGCATTTAAGCAAACGTGTTCTTTCTTAACTGTGTCTGGCAACTCATCCTCTGTGTGAGTCTTCTGTTTTTTCTCATGATGTGATCATGCAGTTCCCATCTCACAATCACATGGCACTAATTGGTCATCTTTTATTTCTTTAAAATAAAACTGGTGTGACTGGTGATTAACTGTTTGCACTGATGGGGCACCAAGCAGTGTGCCTGTGTGTAACGATGTGCACAGTGCAGCGTATGCATCAGCTTTTGTGATGAAAATTGGGTAATGTTTAAATATCACAGAAATAAGATTTTTAAAGAATAAGTTGGGACGCCTCTGTTTTGTTCGATATATGGGATATCTGCTTACCTTAGCATGGCCATACAGCTCTAGGTGACGCTGGAGATCTTTGAATTGGCCTTGGAATGTGTATTGTCTGCGGTGAGCTGGCACCCTGCCCGGGGTTTGTTTCCTGCCTTGTGCCCTGTGTTGGCTGGGATTGGCTCCAGCAGACCCCTGTGACTCTGTAGTTAGGATATAGCGGGTTGGATTATGGATGGATGGATGTGTATTGTCACTTCACAGAAGAGTTCAGAAGCTGGTTTGATATAATCAAATTCTCCTCTACACTCAAGAATCTTTTAAATCAATGCCATCTTCCCTATTCTGGAGTTGCAGCTTGAGAGGTTTTGCACTTCACCTCCCTAATCATCTGAGACCGAAATACAGAAAAAGCACATATGATGACAGGTGAATAAATATGAATATATTGTACATTAAAAGATAGGAAAGCCATACAAGTAAAAATAACTATCTGTAAACCCAGTTAGAAATATATATTACCGCTGATGGACAAAAAAAAAAAAAAATAAGATAACATCAATGATAAATAAGCAAAAGTCCAATAACAAAAAACTTTTAAAAATAATTTTAATCCTTACAGAAGTCTCAGCAGAAATGTGGTCTGATTTGTAAATAATGAATTATAGAGTGGATGGCAGAGGGAGCTCTCAAAACTGGTAACCATAACCTGAATGGCCTACTGGTAGATATCTGTAGGTTCCCTTCAAGCCCGCTCTGCACAAAGATTGCAGATTTTGGGGTCACCAGGATGTCCTGAATAATTAGGTGGACATCAAGGCTAAGTCTTATGTCTCCCTCTCTTCTTCCTTTAAATTGTCCCTCTCCTCTTTTTTTTGTTTCATTCACCCCTTCCTACACTGACCATTTCCATTGTGTTGTAGTTTATCAGAGAAATAAATGTATGGAAAATAATGGAGGTAGCAGCAGAGAAACACCAGAAAATATACCAAAAAAAAAATCCATCCTCTCTTTCAGAAGACCAAAACGCTAATCCAGAATCAAAGTCTAAGAATCTGGAAAAACAACGCTCAAGAAGCAAAATAACAAAAGGTTCTCTTAATTTTGTTTTAGATTATCTGCAAACTTGGATAGTAAAGGAATGAATAGATATGGACATTTTACTGTACATTTGACCCTGGAATTGAGCCACACAATATCCAGGTCAATTGCATAGTCAATACACAAAATAGTTGGAGTCAAAATTCACAAAATGTCATTGAAATAACGCAACCCCCCACCCCCTACACTGCAGTCTGTAAGCACAATCGCCATCCTAGCTGATCATGCCCGTAAAACTCCAAAGGGAGGCATCTGTATCAGATGCCTGTACCACCTCAGTTGGCTCCTCTCGGTGCAGAGGGTCAGCAGCTCTACTCCGAGCCTCTCCCAGATGTCTGCGCTTCTCACCCTGTCTCTAAGGGAGAGCCCAACTACCCTGCAGAGAAAGCTCATTATAGCCATTTGTTTCCTGCGATCTCATTCTTTTGGTCTTTCCCCAAAGCTCATAACCATAGGTGAGAGTAGAGATGTTGATCGACTGGGAAATCGAGAGCTTTGCCTTCTGACACAGCTACTTCTTCACCACTGCAGATTGACCTCATAACAGCATCCGCGGCCCCAATCCGTCTGCCGATCTCACCATCACTTTTCCCCTCACTTGTGAACAAGACCCCGAGGTATTTAGACCCATCCATTTTACGCAGTAACTCACCTCCCACTCGGAGAGGACAGTGCAATGTTTTTCTGCTGAGGACCATAGTGTCAGATTTGGAGGTGCTGATCCTCTTCCCTGCCACTTCACACTCCAGCCAGAATCGTAGTCAGGAAACAGTGAAGTAAGTCATAAGTTAAAAAGGGTACATGTAACCAGAGCCGTGATACACAAGATGTAAACCATAATCAGAATCAAAAACCAACAATAAGAAATGATGCAAAATTTTTTCTTCCAATAATGAAATCTTGGATGAATGAGATATGTATGACGTCAGCTATTTAAAATGTTGTGGTGGTGACGAAGGCACATGGCCTCTGAGAGGCCTAACCCCACAATGTGACACCAAGTCCTAGCAACCAGTCTCCAACATGCCGGTGTCTATAGAGAAAACAAGATGGTGCTGTGGAAAGAAAAGATGAAGGCAACTAGTAGATTCCTTGGCATCAGAAACCCTAAAAACCATAGTATGACACCTGAACAGGGTGCCAGTCCATTGTTGGGCCAAAACTAAGTCCTGTAAATAGTGTTCACTACTTCCAATATACTATATTTTTGTGATCACAACTGTTGATGTGTTCATTTTTCAGCTGTGTTAGATATTGTGATTTTTTTTAAATAGGCGTGATGAGGAAATTCGATTAAAAAGTTAATCATGGTATACTTACTGAGTGACATGAGCTCAAAGAGAACACAATGGCAACTTTCAGCTATCAACTATTTCAACTATTACCTTCTACCACCATGTCTACAGAACACTACAATGCCCATAATGGAATAAGCAGGCTACAGTTCAAGATTAGTCCACTCTTTCCTAGAGATCCATCCTCACCTTTGGGTTCCTAGTACAAAATATGACTTTTGTCAAAAGTAGGGTGGTGGTCACTGATCATGCATGCACAGTGTACCAGGCCTCACTGCTTCATCCTAAATTATACTGTAGTCTTGTGTGGAAATTTAAATTGAAAAAGGCTAAACTCTAGGTTTTGATCCCAATATAGGTCAATGAAGTACAGCTTTAGGTTAGAAACCTCGGCCTGGACACTATCTGTCTGTTGTCATCGATCTCGGTACTCCGGTTTTCCATCCAAAATCCAGAGGGGTACTTATTACTTTAGTTGCTGACTCTGTGTGAATGAGTACGGATGTGTGTGAGTCGATGGATGGATAGGTTTTCGCAACTGTTGCATCTAAACTTCACTGTACTCTGTACACATGACATTAAAGGAATTTGCATCCCAAAAATGATATTTATATTATATGTTACTTACCCTATGTATTTTGTAGTGGTGACTGAACAAACTTTTTAATTTCATGTTTTAATGCAAAATGGAGAGAATGATGTTTATGACATAATAGGAGCCAATTGCAACCAATGATGTATAACAGCAAACAATGTGGAAAATATCCATGGGAAAAAGAAAAGAAATTCTCATGTTACTCATGTTTCATAATCCAAATGTCAGTTATCCAGTTGTCATTCTTAAAACATGCATGGGAAGGTCTTTTTCAATTAAAGATCCACCTCTTTCCATCATTTGCTGATCAAAAGTCCTGTCTTCAATTCAAAAAATCCTTTAGGCTTCCTGTTTATCACTTCCACTGATAATTCCTCGGAGTAAATCATTTAACCTGCTTTTACCTAAAAAGCATACATTTTGCACGTTTTGAGCATACGACTGGGTAACAGACAAGCGGAGTATGCGACACGAGTAAAATGAGATTTTTTTTTCCTCCATTTATGTTTTTGTTTGCCGTTACACAGCTTATTATATCTTAAACTTCTTACTCTCAATTCTGCATAAAAAGATGAGGTTAAAAATCTTCCACAGCCACCAATCCAAAGTACATGCAATAACTATCATTTTGGGAGGAGTGTACCTTTAATGACACTATGACCTCTATTAAATTATGTCTTGGTAGCACATTGTTAGCCGTCCCTATCTCACAATTTTAGGGACTGGTCAGTATCTGTCGTAGTATCATCGCATTTTCTGCTTGTGTTCATATCCTGAAATGCTGCACATTGGATTACTTGAAGTCTCTCATGTTTGCTTGCAGAGGCTCTGACCTCTGACCTTTTAATGAAGAATGTCGGTTCACAGAATTGATGGATGTCTGTTCTCTGTCACAGCTTCAAAGCATAAAGGTGTAAGCTTCATGTCCGCTGGCTGGTTCAGTGAGTAACTCACTTAGTCTGTCTGAACTCTGCTTGTAAAATTCTGAATGATCTCATGCAATAGTATATCCTAAAATGTGCCAATCTTTTTCAAGCTGTTCACCCTTAAGAATGCTACAAAATGTGTGTTTTGGCTGAATTGCTGATCCACCAAAGAAAGCGGACTATTTCTTCTGTGAACATCAAAATATTTTTTTTTTAGCTAGAGATGCACATTAATTTTAAATTTGAAGCAGCTAATCACATTGCAACTTTATGCCATCTGTTTACATGTATTTAATTTATTGACAAAGGAAAGCCGGGCTCTGCATTGTTATCAGCGAGGATGGATCCCGGAAGAGCCAGCCTGTGGTGCACATGCAGGTGGAGGAGTTGTGCCGTTTACAGCTGGTACCATATATTTCTCGTAGGAGTCGTTGCCTTGTCTTCCAAAAGGGAGGTTTTGTTACTTCATATTTTAATTTTTAAACCTAGTTTGCTGATTTTGGAGAAAAATAACCGTCAGCTGTTTTCCCTCTAAGTGATTATTACTGGACAGGAGAATGAGTTTTTTTCTATTTTTTCCTGTAAACTTCTCTGCCCTCTAGTAAAAGAACATTGATAAGAAAGGTGTTGACGAATGGCCAGTGGGATCAGAAAATTTAAAGACAAGGATATTCAGAGAAGCCATTGTTCTAAATTCTCACAAAGGCAGCAGAGTATGTGCGCTGAGGGGAGGCTGGTCATCATTTAGCAATGCGGGAGTACAACACTTTCTTGGTGAACAGCCTGACACTTCAAAGGATAAACACTTATATGGTGCATTACAATGAAACGATTGTCATGGTAAACCTTTACGCTAGGGGCACTGGTCAAAGTGAAATGACCATAACCCACCCGTGTGACATAGCATAGGATTTAGCAGGGTCTGAAATCACTTTCCTAGGTAATTGTGCCATGTTGTATTGAGGTGGAAAGCATTGCTCAATGTGGTGTATTGAAAAGATGGGCACACATGTATAAGTTGTAGAGACAAGATACAAAAAGCAGATTTGGGGTCACGACTTTATACCCATTTAATTTTGACAAAATAATCTGAAACAGAAGATATAACTGAAATGCCAAAATGTCAGGCACTATAGCCTGGTTGTTGTAAGTCACCAGTTAGCTCTGTAGACATGTCTCTCCATTTTGTAAGATGGAAAAATGTATATAGCGAGTGGGACGGACGGGAGGGGTGTCTCAGTAGCAGGTGAAGTTGGAGGTAAGAGAAGGTTACAGACTGTGTGTTACAATTCCCCTTCCTGTGGAACATACCTGGCCATACATGCTCAATGTCTTCACTGTAGCAATACTGCCATAATCTCTTCTTGTACTTCCAGTGATGCACATGCACAGACCTGTGAAACTAATCCTACAGTTCATAATCTCTGCAATTCTAAAGTGATCATATGGTTTACTTAAGCCAATGTCACATTACGTGACTTCTAGTCATTGGGAGTGTCAGATTGGCCATCCGCAGTTGCTGATCTTGTTGCGTAATCACATCGGTTAATCGCTGCCCATGTCACATTTACTGACTGAGTGATGACCTTCCAGCAGAGTCACGCTTGTCCCTTTTGGTGACAACCAATAATGTGCTTCTTGATAAGCTAACACTATATGAAGTGTTAACATGGTAACAAGTACAGCGAGATCAGCTGCATACTCAGACATCACTAAGATGAGCATTTCTTCTTTTTGTGAGGTTCATAACACACGTTTTCTTTATTTCTCATCATTATTTTTGGTACATTCTGTTTCCAGATGAGCATGCATTGGTTATCAGTCTTCATTTACATAATCTTATCAAGTTGGAGGCAATTGGTGGTGCTCTCTGGTGATCACCTAATGTGACATGCCCAGTGACTCACTCCAATACAGTCAAACAGGTTTGATTTAGTCTTTAGCCATCGGGATTGACTCTTTGTGTTTGAGATCCGACAACCAGTGAATGCTTATTCAGAAGTACAATGCATGAAATGCAGCAACAAATAATAAGAAACATGCATGTTTTGGACCTCACAGAAAAGAAGCTTGTCTGTCTGATGTCTCATGTTTTATGTACCAAGACAGAATGAAAAAATCGGGAGTGGTCTCCCCTAGACTTTCTTGTATACTCAGATATGGGCATGGATATATGAGGAGTAAACCGTAAGATAATGATTATATTTTATATTATGTAAATTAAAGAACTAACAACAAATCAAATCAAATTAATAATATATTGAACAAAGTAACACTTCTGGTTAACGGAAATAGTGCAAAAGTTGATGGAAATCTACATTTTGTACCTAATACTTGTATGCAAAATTTGATTGACCTAAGTGAAAGCATACTCAGGTTATCATGTTTACATACTCACAGACACAGAGACAGACACAGAGATGTAATTTAAAAAATGGTATTTTTGGAGCCAGGGAGGTCTAAAACGTTCAGATTCATCAAAATCTTGACATCGAATCTTTTGACAATTGCAATACTTTCCCCATACTTCGTATATGAGAAAGCGAAAAGAAAAGAAGAGCTGAGATTGCTGCTGAACTGGCCATAGCTGTAGAACCTGTCAGGCATCATGGCATTGTCTTTTAGGAATGTACTAAAAGGTTGGCACTCAGTTGGTAGATGTGACATTGGCACATTTACGAGTCATTTCTTTTTCAGTCGTTTTAAGTGCCATGGTCCGGCCACAGTTTTGGCAGATTTGACATACATCACGACTAGAGGTCGTGTAATGTGACAGCACCTCATAATATACCTCTAGATAGATTCTGGTCAACAAGAAGACTGAAGCTCATTTTTAAGGTAGTAAGAAGCCCACCATTCAGCCGATGGCATTCCTAAGAAGCAAAATTTGTTCACAAAAATTGAACACATCTCCCTGAGCCTTTTTATCACAGAGTGAGAAAAGGTAAAGCAGAAAAGGCCAAGGGCTAAGTTCTTCCATGAGTCTGCTCTGGCCAAATGACAACCAAACTTTTGCCTTTGACCTCACGCTTGTCACAGCCACCCGTTTCAGACCTGACACTTGGCATCTGGATAGCCCTATTTCTGCCTTATAACACACAAGTCATTGACACTAGTGTCAAAGTAGAACCAGAAAGTCCCAGGAACAGCAGCTCTAGTGCTCATTTAATAAAAATTCTAACCTTTCACAATCAGCTTTTTTGTAACCCATAAGCAAACAGTCAGTATCAGGTTAACATGCATGTTAACATCGCTTTGTGCAGCAATCGCCTTTGAACAACACAAAGTCCGGGACAATGGGGAACTTGAGAACACTGCTATTGTGTGGCCATGGCCATGTTTGAATAAATTCAGGTATCCTGCTTTGCAATTATATTTTATCAAACTTCCATCAAACAGTCCAGTCAGAGCTTTGTGCTTTGTGAACTCTTTGAGCTCCAGTGTGCAGTACCAGGCAGTGCAATAGAAAATGCCTCACTGTTTGCATGGAAATGTTGACTCTAGGCGGGAATACGACATTCACGGCTGCTTAGAGTGCTTTTATATATTGTAAGACATGACTTCTGGGAAGGAAGGAGTCCCTATCTTCAGTATGTTTTATGACTGATTAGTATTTAATAACTTTTAGAATTTCATATATCATTGGGTTAAAATGCAGCTTGGGACACACCCAGCAACTATTAAAAAAAGGTGTGGTAAAGGTAACAAACTAATTAATAAATAACATTAATCTATGTATTTTTACAATTCTTCAGCATATTTCCATTCAATATTTAAATTGTCCACATTTTGTTATTTTTTACTGTATCATTGCACTTTATGTAATTTCCTCTGTTGAAGTGTGTACTCTCAGATAACTCCAAATTTCACACTCTCAAGTGGCCCTACTCTGACTCCTCTAAATATTCATTCAGACGTGCTTAAATTGTACTAACAGAAGTATTGTGTTTAATTTGTGTTGTTGTGTTTAATATTTGTACCACTGTGAAGTCGTAATACAAATGAAAACATAAAGGCATAAAGTGGAAACCGAAAGGAATATCCAAAAACAAATTGTGAGAAATGTTAATAGAGAGATTTAAAAGAAGAACGTAAAAGAATTGAAAATGTCCAATGCAACTTCTGTGAAAATGCAGTACAGGATAAAATAAAAGTCCTCATAAATAAAACAGAAAAAATCAAGTATTCAGCAAATGATTTTTCCATTCCTAAAGCTATGATTAAATATTATTGGTAATTTTATATGTGTAATGACATTTTTAAAAAATCATGCCATGTTCGAAAACGGATATTCTGTCTGTTCAGTTGTGCTGCAGTTGAGGCATAATTTTCAGTCAGTTGTTTTCTAATTCACTTGGTCCTGAACAGGGTCATGGGGGGTGCTGGCGCCTATCTCAGCTACCATAGAGCACAAGCTAGGAAGAAACCTTGGGCAGGGTGCCAGTCCATTGTAGGGTAAACACACACACACACACACCGATCCACCTAACCTGCATGACCTTAGACTGTGGGAGGAAACCCACGCAGACATGGGGAGAACGTGCAAACTCCATGCAGGGAGGACCTGGGAAGCGAACTCGAGCCTCCTAACTGTGAGGCAGCAGTGCTATCACTGTGCCATATATATATATATATATATATATATATATATATATATATATATATATATATATATACAGTATATATCTTATTAGAGCCTTAAAGGTAGCGCCCAACCGCTTGTACATAACACTTTGTATGCAGTTTAATTGTGTCGGCCTACTGCCATTATGTAGGTTCCCCCTCGTATCCATCTGTCTCTTCATTCCTTTTCTGTGATGTCCATTGTACTTTCTGCACAATGTTTTCCAGGTCCCCGCAGTACAGGGAGGACCCGGGATGCAAGCCCCGGTCTCTTTCCTGAGAGGCCACAGTGCTACCATTACTCCAGGCATAACTGTGTACAGAAATAACATAAAATCAAACTCTGCAGAGGAAATTCAACTGGAATGATTTTGCTCAGCATTAAAAAATGTCCAGGATTTCACCGAGCTAACAACTTTCACTCGTATGAAGTTTTTCATTTTCGTGTCCACCAAACCCTCATATTCTGACTCACAGCAACAGCATCTCACGTCCTGCTGAGAGATACCTAAACCATGTAAATCCATTGAATAACATGCAGCCGAAATATTTACCCTGACACACTTTTTTAGTGAATGAATTAAATTAATATTTAACTTCTAACAGAAGAAAACAAATTATGGAATGCCTACCAGAAACTGTTTTTAACACTTTCAATGTAAAGGGACGAAAAAAAGAAAAAGTGCTTTGCAAACGACAGAGATTTGGTTTAGGAGTCAGCAGAATTAAAAAAAAAATAAACAGTCAGTACACGGAATTCATCGTGCACAGTATATCGTTCTTGACGTTATCAGGACAGGCACTTTAAGAGTTAAAGCCAGCTGTTCTGTCACTAAAGTGTTTTTTCTTTTGGTTGTTTGAGTGTTAGTTTCTAATTCAGTCTTTCCTTTGGCTAGTCAATGTCTGGACATTTTATTATGCAGGTGGTCTTCATCTGCGGTGGACTGGCGCCCTGCCTGGGGTTTGTTTCCTGCCTTGCACCCTGTGTTGGCTGGGATTGGCTCCAGCAGACCCTGTAGTTAGGCTATAACGGGTTGGATAATGGATGGATGAACGGATGTGGTCTTCATGACAGCATACGTACTCAACACATAGTCAGGCCAAATCGTTCCCTTTATGGCCACAAAATGGCAGCGCACATTCAAAAACAGAGTGAAGAATAAAATATCAAAGCGAGAAGAAATAAAAATGAATGATATATCAGAACAAAACAAGAACAACTGAAATTAAATACTGCTGTGTTTCTGATGTTACGGAAATAATGATGAAAGGCAATAGCAGATGACAATTAATATGCAATAAACATAAAAAATAAATCGTCCATTCATTCCTGTTGTTCAAATTCTTAGTGTATGAATCTGCAATTACGTTTTAGCTTTGCAAAATTTTAACTAAAGATATCTATAGTTACATTTTAACCAGAGAAAGCCGAGGCACTTCACCTGCTGACATCTATGGAGTGATAACTGTAACTGCAATTTAACTGATCGTCGATTGAACTTTTAAGATATCTGAAACTAGGTGTTTATATTTGCCAAAATTAGAATAGCAGGAATGTGGAAAACAATGTAGTTTAGATATCTGAACTGTAATTGTAGTCAAAGTGTCAAATCAAAGCTTCACGAGAGCCAATTGTGTAGTCCCTCAATTGTGTATATCATTCTGACTAGGCAATATTAAACTAGAAACGTCTCATTTTTATTTTCACTGGTCATTATTACATTGTAGACATTTCACATTCAGATGCTGACAAGATCACAATTATATCTGAGGTATTTCAGGTTTCATTTGTTTAATCTTAGGTGTGATTTCGAATCTGAACTGTATGATGTGGTTTGGATACTAGGAGTTTTGAAGACTAGCTAAAGACTTTTACATGTAGTGCTCAAACAAATGAACAACTGGAGTTCTGAACAATTAGTACACATCCATCCTTCCATCACAAAACCCCCTTAATCCATTTTAGGTTGTTTGGGCTGAAGCCCATCGTGGCAGTATCAGGAGCTAACGCAGAACATGGTGCCACTCCATCACACTTACACACGAGGTTCACTCAGAGATCAACCAACTGAACATGCAGATGCTTGAAACTTGCAAGGTAAATCCTGAGAAAATGTCCACTCAGGCATAGGGGGCACATGTAGACAACCCAGGAGATGGTAACTGAGCCCAGTTCCTATTTCTGCAGCTCTAGATTTTTATGATATGAGAGGCGGTTTGTGTGCATTTACTCTAGGAGGGTGTCCAGAATTGGTTCCGGTTTTGTACCAAATATGGCCAACAGTGTCTGAGGTCCTTACAGCCTTGACTTAGATTGAGCTGATTGATAGCGGACGTGCTACGCTGCAGACATGGATACTGAATACATGACACAAAATGCAGAGAAACAAAGACTAAACAGCACCATGGGACTCAAGCAGAGCTATCAGAAGGCTTGGTTATTCTTATTCGTTTTCCACATCACTTCTGCTCTGTATGCTCCGTTATTGTCACTCTGTAAGCAATCGCCCTGTCACTTGTGTTGTTCTAATATTCCAGAGGTGCCATCCTCAATGACACTGGACTTTTCTACAAGACTTTCAGCTGGAATGCTGGTAAGAGGCCATGTACTGTACATGCACAAATTCCACTTAAGTACCCATGGATATTATAAAAAAAAAACGATGCCCGGGGTTTGTCTCCCGCCTTGTGCCCTGTGCTGGCTGGGATTGGCTCCAGCAGACCCCCGGCCCTGTGTTAGGATATAGTGGGTTGGATAATGACTGAGTGACATGATGAACCCTATGCAGTGTTTTCCCTTCTGGCACTGCTTGCTAACTTGGGGGTCAAGCTATTTTCATATGAAATGTATTATGCTAATTCCTGTTTTGATATCTACAGTTACATATTGATTACTGAGAATCTGAATTTGACATTTTAAATAGTCTTGACAGACTTTTCTATTGACTTTTATGACACTTTCAGCTGGAAATGGCTGTTAACTATGTCATCAGCTGAAAATTAGGGCTATCTTGAGCAACTCCCTTAACCTGCACGTTAACCTGTATCCAGCCATGCAAGCATTTCCTCTAATTTTCCAGAGAAAATTTGGGGGTCGGTGGCAGTGCAGCCACACTAAACAAAAGAAAAACAAGACCTAACACTGTTCCAGTTCATTCAAACGATTGTGGTGCGCTCAAGTCCTAATTTGGGAGCGTCGGGTGGGTGCAGCAACGCACTGTATAAGTCCAGGCTACCAAGCTCTCCTCTTTTGCTTTAACAGGGTTGAGTTAAAAATACAGAAAATAAATGCAAGTTTAGCTTGTCAAAGTGTAAGTCAGGATATCTCCAGATCTCATAACTTTAGTGAGTCTAAATACAATGACACCACACCTTCAATTGAAAGTTCTAATTCAAGTTCAAGTCCTGATTAGTCAGAATGATTTTATATTTTAGATGCCCTAATTTTGACATGTCAGATTTTAATTTGTGAGCATTCCCACGTAAAACTTTCACTCCCTAGTCCAGGGGTCCTCAATCACGGTCCTGGAGGGCCGCAGTGACTGCAGGTTTTTGCTCCAACCCAATTGCTTAATAAGAAGCACTTATTGCTCAAGTAAAACTTCTGCTTCACTTTAGTGGTCTCGCTTGTTAAGATTTTGAGCCCTTATTGCTTATTTTAGTCTTAAATGGCTGTATTGCCCCTCATTAGCAATAACATGCAAATGACAAAAGAGAGCAGCATTTCTCGATTTAGCTTGTTACCATTTACACCTGTGTGTATTTATCATGCATTATTGGGTTTAATTAAACACTTGGAAGGAAAGTGAAGAGAAAAAAGTGAAGAACTGAGAATTACTCGTCCAGTTTAGCCTTCAAATCATCTGGATGATATCCTTAGAAAGGGGAAGAAAATCTAGGATATGAGAATTACCTGACAGAGTAAGGTACACAGTTATTCCTGGTGTAATGGTAGCACTGCTGCATCTCAGGAAAGAGACTGGGTTTTGCATCTCGAGTCCTCCCTGTGTGGCAGTTGCACGTTCTCCCCATGTCTGCATGGGTTTCCTCCCACAGTCTAAGGTCATGCAGGTTAGGTGGATTGGTGTGTGTATGTGTGTGTGTGTGTTCACCCTGCAATGGACTGGCACCCTGCCCAGGGTTTCTTCCTGGCTTGTGCCCTATGGTAGCTGGGATAGGCGCCAGCACCCTGAGTAGGGTTAAATCACTAACAAGCCATGAAATTAAATTATTGGCAAGAATTGCTTTCTAATTAAGCAACCAGGTTAGAATAAAAACCTGCAGCCACTGCGGCCCTCCAGGACTGTGATTGAGGACCCCTGCCCTAGTCAAATGCTTCTTTCTAGCTTGCACCCTGATTGTCTTCTCCCTCTTCTTATGGCTAAGACTTGTTCTTACGTTAGCCTCTTGTAAGCAGCACAACTCAGTTCCATGATCCTTTTATTGACGAATTCTCTGAATAGCTTGGTGTCACCTCTGTGCCCTTGCGAGCTCTGGCAACAACATTTGGAAGCCCTGAAATGTGCCACTACCAGCATGTGTTGTTTGACATGCTTATCAGCCAATGCCACCTGGTGAAAGTTTCCATTTGAATAATCCAGGGCTGAAGTGCCTAATATTGTAACACACCATTGCGTCAGTCATGCTGACATATGAATCGGTTTGCATAAGGGGTTCTGAGAAAGTAGAAGGGCACAGCATTCAGCAATTCATGGTCCATTTTACAAATCTCTGTATATGCTATTATGTGACATGCTGAACCGCAAAGTAGTGTTTCTAATTTCAGAGCCTAGCCTGGCATCACATCTGCATGGTTATCTTACTCACTGACTATTCAGAAGGTGCACTGATGAGAATAGATAGATAGATAGATAGATAGATAGATAGATAGATAGATAGATAGATAGATAGATAGATAGATCTAATAAACTCTGTGGATGTATGTGTCCAAAACTAATGCAGAGAAATCAAACTATAATGCAGATATATAGATGTGAAAGGCACTATATAATAGATAGACAGAGAGAACTTTATTTGTCTACTGTGCTTATAATGAAAAACTTGTAGCTGAACAAGAATAACTCACTGCTTTTCTGTTAGAACGAGGACATGAACAAAATGTGGCAGCAGCTGATTAGGATGTTGTGCAAAATAAGTAGGAAGTTTCCCTCAGTGATTTAACTTATTATTAAATTGTCTACAAGAATCCTCAGAATCCAGATTGTTATTATTTTTTCAGTGTAATTACTTGCTTCTTCTAGTATGAGAAACTGTCAAGCCTGTTTCTGGCTCAGGAGCTGACCAATTGGCCCTGCAGTGTTCTCACTTCCATTTGAGTGTGTGAACTTTCCAGTTCAGCGAAGGGTTTTGAAAGTCATTTTCCATATTAACACGAGGGCTTCCAGTTGTTAATTTTTTTTTTAATTGTGTATTTGCACTTCCATTTTGAGCTTTTCCTACTCAAGGTCATGCAGCATGCACTAGTGAAGAAGTAGGAAAAGTTTAGCTTACCTTACGAAACTTCAGTAATTTACGAAAAAAAAGAAAGAAGATCAATATCAGGAATACGTCAACCACAGGACATTATTCTGCATCTTGAGTTTCACTCACCACCACAGAGGACCGCACTAAATTTGAAAAAGAGATCATGGAAGCTGTGTAGGTGCTCTCCCCAGTTTAGATACAATAAGCTGGCTTTATGATGTTCATGTTTCAAACAAACATGGAGTCCTTGTGTAGAAAGAGCAGGTATGTGTAGGTAGAAACTCACTTCATCAATGTTTTTCTGGCCTCCTGCTGACCAGCAAACATCTGGCCACACCGTTGTTATCTCTACTACAGTGTTGCATGCAGTGTGCAATTCAAGCATTCCTTCCATGTTACTATAGCATGTCCTTCTTCACCTCAGATTCATTTGATTCACAACGTGAGGTGTTGTTCTTTCAATATGGAACAAAGGTCTTGAGGTAGTGGTGGTCATTCACAGGGGCACGCGATCACACGGTTGTTAGTGTTGCTACTGGTCATGCAGTGTGCAGTTTAAGTATTCTTTACGTGTTATTGTGGGTTGTCCTTTTTAACCTTAATGTCATTTTTATCTAAACTTGAGCTGTTGCTGTTTCAGTTTTGGAAGTTCATTGAAGAACAGGTTGGACTTGACTTCTCATCGAACTCACAGTTTTACCAAGGAGCTTCTGAAACACACCCAGTGTAAGGGGGGCCATTCTTGTGAAGCAGAAAGGAGACGATTGACAACTTTCATCACTGCCAAAGCAAATCAGTGTAATATTGACCTTTATGTGGTCCTTGTGGGGTCTTTAACCAATATGGACTACACCCCTAACATCATAAACAAATTGGCCCTGTCATTTCTGGTACTGTTATGAACCCTGAGTTTCTTTGGTGGTGGAGATTCACTACGCTTCAGTTGTTCTGATTGCTGTCTTGACTTTGGGCCAGAATGGTGTATCCGAGGCTCATCTCTAGTTATGAAATATTTCTTGAAATGTCTTCCAGTCTAAATTCATTAGCTCCAGAATCTCTCTGAAACATCAGATTGGATGAGAACATTCAGGGAACCCAACATGTAGAGTCTTTGCTCATGTTTAATTTTTCCGCCACTAATCTGCACAATATCTTCCATCTAATGCTCCATCACTTTTTGATTCTTTGTTACGATTTGCTTCAGAGCGGCAACATTTCCATCTGTCTTCAGTGTCAGAGACCAACCAGAGTATGAGTCATCTTCAAAAGGAAGCCTGCCATGACAGATGGCCATCTCTTGACTGTGCGTTATGAATAGGACTGGCGCTGGTAGACATTGACTAGACACCAGCCACTCTCTAAAGTTATATCGTTTTCAAGCACTACAAATTCTATAACAGTATGGGACTTGATTTTGCGTTTTCAGTGTCCATGTTGACTCAGTCCGGAAACAAGAAGCATACACTATTAACTACAAATGGCACACACTTAGAATTCATATACATTAGTACACAGGAGCAAGATATTAACTACTTACAAAATCAACATTGTAGAATAGCCTTTAAGGTTCAAACTCAATACTTTTTAACCACTTCCTATAAATACTGCAAAACTGATCAATTTTAGGGTATAGTTGGCATAAAACAGGAAAAGTGAACTCTTAGCTTCAAAATCATTTATTGTGTATTCAGTTTCATTTGCTGTGACCTAAAATACATAGTACATTATATTTGCATTTGCATTTATTTGCTTAACAGATGGTTTTATTCAAAGCGACTTACAAAACAGGTCAACATAATCAAGCAGTCATCAGTCTATGGGACTGTTTGGGAACAAATATTACAGGATAAGGTTATAAAATTGACCATCACAAGTGAAGAGCTCACAACAAGATAGAAGCGAGTTACAATTCATATGTTATAAAAACCTAATAACTAATATCAGCTAGACAGAAATTCACAGAACAAGAAAGTCTTCAAATACTCCTTGAACACATTAAGGGAGTGAGAATTTTGAATGAGGTGGGCAGCTCGTTCCCCTAGCAAAAACTTTCACATGAAAAGAGTCTGGATTGAGACCTGATAATTCTCAGAGGTGATCTCACTAGACGTCTCTCATCAGCAGGCCAGAGTGGCCGAGAATAAGCACCTCACAAGTGTCTCCATATATGCACATGCTGACCTGTTCCCTACTCTGTAGACAAACATCAAAGATTTCACTTAATATGTGCTTCTTCCGGGATCTGTGATCTGAAAACAGGAGTGACGTGTGCCTGCCTTGGCTGGTTGAGCACCAGATGTGCTGCTGCATTCTGAACCATCTGCAAGCGACTTTGGGGCAAATACCATTAATCCTGCCAGTAGAAAGTTACAGTAATGCAGGCCTGAGAAGAGGAAAGCCTGGACCAGGAGTTGTGCTGCATACTCTGTCAGATATGATCTGATCCTGCAGATGTTGTGTAGCTTGAATCAGCAAGGCCATGGGAAAATTGCAGTGTGGTTAGTGAAGAACAAGCGGTCACCAATCACCACCAGAAGGGTGTTAACAAACTTGGTGGGTGCTTATTCTCCTGGCAATAATGAGGCAAGCTGAATGGAAATGGGTGCTGAAAATGTGGACAGGTGAGGACAACAAGAAGGTTGAACTGGAGATGGTGTTCCTTCACCCAGTTTGTGATATCATAGTATATAATATTATAGGAGTGACAAATTAAGATATCAAAAAATGCAACATGGATATACAGTATGTAATCTATATAATAACATAGAGAATGCTGTGTAACATCTCTAGGGTGGTCCTGATCTAATTATGCAGTTTTCATTATGCTATAACTTATTAAGTTTATTACATAGAAAATCACCCGAAAAATCCTGGACCATCGAGAAGTGTGTGAACTGACGACATGAAGAATCGTCTTTGCACTGAACTGGAATCGTCCCCGCATAAATCAAAGTCATCCAGACGATCTGGATCTGCATAATTAGATCTGGACCACCCTGTAGATACACTGAGTTCTAGACACCTTTGAAAGACAAGTCTAAGATCATCACATTTTTGGATTATGAGAGATTGTTCAGAAGCGCGCTCTTAGTTTTCACTCATACAGTATGCTGTTGACCCTGAGCATTTATTTATCTGTTAAACCAAGTGAAACATTTTCTGTTCCATTATTGACTGCATAAGTGATGTAACACAGTAAATAAGCCAATTTGTTTTTATTTTTGAAAAAAAGTCGCTCTTTCGGCCAGTGGTGAATCAGTAAGGCTAGATGGATGTCGCTTAACTCAAAGAACTTCAGTGTTAGTTTGGTTGAATAACTCCAGAAATCTAACCTTCACTTATCACATTTCCACACTTTCCTAATTCCATTTTCCTTGTCTTGAAACTATAACATACAGTGGTGTGAAAAACTATTTGCCCCCTTCCTGATTTCTTGTTCTTTTGCATGTTTGTCACACAAAATGTTTCTGATCATCAAACACATTTAACCATTAGTCAAATATAACACAAGTAAGCACAAAATGCAGTTTTTAAATGATGGTTTTATTATTTAGGGAGAAACAAAATCCAAACCTACATGACCCTGTGTGAAAAAGTAATTGCCCCTTGTTAAAAATAACCTAACTGTGGTGTATCACACCTGAGTTCAATTTCCGTAGCCACCCCCAGGCCTGATTACTGCCACACCTGTTTCAATCAAGAAATCACTTAAATAGGAGCTGCCTGACACAGAAAGTAGACCAAAAGCACCTCAAAAGCTAGACATCATGCCAAGATCCAAAGAAATTCAGGAACAAATGAGAACAGAAGTAATTGAGATCTATCAGTCTGGTAAAGGTTATAAAGCCATTTCTAAAGCTTTGGGACTCCAGAGAACCACAGTGAGAGCCATTATCCACAAATGGCAAAAACATGGAACAGTGGTGAACCTTCCCAGGAGTGGCCGGCTGACCAAAATTACCCCAAGAGCGCAGAGATGACTCATCCGAGAGGTCACAAAAGACCCCAGGACAACGTCTAAAGAACTGCAGGCCTCACTTGCCTCAATTAAGGTCAGTGTTCACGACTCCACCATAAGAAAGAGACTGGGCAAAAACGGCCTGCATGGCAGATTTCCAAGACGCAAACCACTGTTAAGCAAAAGAACATTAGGGCTCGTCTCAATTTTGCTAAGAAACATCTCAATGATTGCCAAGACTTTTGGGAAAATACCTTGTGGACTGATGAGACAAAAGTTGAACTTTTGGAAGGCAAATGTCCGTTACATCTGCCGTAAAAGGAACACAGCATTTCAGGAAAAGAACATCATACCAACAGTAAAATATGGTGGTGGTAGTGTGATGGTCTGGGGTTGTTTTGCTGCTTCAGGACCTGGAAGGCTTGCTGTGATAGATGGAACCATGAATTCTACTGTCTACCAAAAATCCTGAAGGAGAATGTCCGCCATCTGTTCATCAACTCAAGCTGAAGCGATCTTGGGTGCTGCAACAGGACAATGACCCAAAACACACCAGCAAATCCACCTCTGAATGGCTGAAGAAAAACAAAATGAAGACTTTGGAGTGGCCTAGTCAAAGTCCTGACCTGAATCCAATTGAGATGCTATGGCATGACCTTAAAAAGGCGGTTCATGCTAGAAAACCCTTAAATAAAGCTGAATTACAACAATTCTGCAAAGATGAGTGGGCCAAAATTCCTCCAGAGCGCTGTAAAAGACTCATTGCAAGTTATACAAACGCTTGATTGCAGTTATTGCTGCTAAGGGTGGCCCAACCAGTTATTAGGTTCAGGGGGCAATTACTTTTTCACACAGGGCCATGTAGGTTTGGATTTTTTCTCCCTAAATAATAAAACCATCATTTAAAAACTGCATTTTGTGTTTAATTGTGTTATATTTGACTAATGGTTAAATGTGTTTGATGATCAGAAACATTTTGTGTGACAAACATGCAAAAGAATAAGAAATCAGGAAGGGGGCAAATAGTTTTTCACACCACTGTAATTAAGAGGGTTTCTTAAACTGCTGTTTCCTGAAAAGTGAGTTCATTCATTTGTCTCGAGAAGAATTGACTACTTTAAGCTCCTTGGTCAAGATGTTTAAATCAATCACTTAATTTGCTAAAGTTAATTCAAAACATGACAGCAATAATCATATTTGTAAATAAGATGTAGGATCATGTATTTTATTGTGCTATTAGGTCTCCTGTGACGTGTGCCTAATACAAAAGGTGACAACTAACCTTTTGGGTTATTTTCCTAATAGAGGAAAGGAAGAAATGATAAAAAAACAGCTTTACAAGTGTTACCTCTCACATGTCTGCATGTCCAAATCGCAGCCCACATATTCAACCCCAGGGACCTCTAATGGCAGGCCGCTTCACTGACCAGGACTGTCTTTTATGTTCACCCCTTCACTCTAAGCCAGTGTATCGCCACTAGAGGACTCCCCAAACAGAGTTAACAGGGTAAGTTACTTTTAAAATGTAATCTATTAAATAGTACATACCATTTTAACAAAAAGTAATATAAATTTTTTTTTAATTTTACCTTTTATTAAGTAGTACATTATATTACATATGGTATTACTTTCATTACTTCGCAGAAGTTTTTCAGAAAATATTCAACAAGCAAATCCTTTAAAATAATCCAGCATCTTTGTGGACTCATCTGGAATTGAATGTGTGTTCACAGAAAAGCACACAATAGCAATTATATCTACAATCACGACAAAGAAATAAGTATATTTTAGCTACTTGTCTTAAATTAGGCAAGCGCTGCTCAACTCTGGCACAAAGAAGGTGTCCTCAGATTGAATATTAAATATAGCCAATTTAAAATTGGCACTGTTATAATAGGTAATTGTGAACTTTTCAAAGTTATGTGACAGATTTCCTACTTTTTGCAATCAAATGATGATTTACTCAGTCAACAAAAGTAAAAAAACAATAGTAGCTGACATCTCCCAAGGGACCTAGGTGTTCATATTTAATCTTATGAAATATATATGAAGTATTTATTATATCTCATATACAAAGACGCAGTCTTTCAAAATGGAAATCTGACGGGATTCTCTTTGGTGTGATCTGAGCTCAGCATTTCCTTAACTAAACAGTCTTTTGACGGGAGCGCTAGAAGAGATGGGTGTCTTATATCATAAGAAGACATGCTTACTTTCCTTAGAAATTGATAGAGGTATCCACAATGGTTGCTGTTTTCAGATAATCCAGGATTATGAAGTATGTACCAATCACATCATAGGAGTGATGGCTCCAAGGTCGTCCGCAAGAAGTGGAAGCTTTTTTGAGATGCATCCAGCTACCACATTGCAATTCTTCACCAGCAACTTTACAGGCGATGTGTCTTTACTGCCTGTCTAACCTTAACTTGCCCCTAATCCTATACTACATGCTAACCATAATAACCTCAACTTCCATTGTGAACCTGCTGGTGTAGAACTTCTGGTGTAGACCTGCAGTGATGTATGGTGCTATGGCAGTTAGATATTGTTGGATTTCTTTGCTGTAGCTTAGAAAAAATCTCATGGCCAGTAATTCGCCTAAAAAAACTTTTATTGTTTGCAGATCAAATATTCCTTAATTATAGATTCCTTGCCCAAGTGTGGGCTTCTTTCCAAACATCCATGAAAAGTGCTCGTGTTTGGAGCTGAGCTCACTTCTAAGATGGTGTAATGAAAGAAAAAACAAGAACATATCTTGTTTAATGTTGTTGTTTGTAAAAACAAAAAGACAAATGGCTTGCTGACAACCATAACAAAAGTATGGCTCATGTGAGAGAGTTACTTAATGTGACGTACCTGGTGATGCACTCCAACTAGTCTGCGACTCTCTCCGGTAAAATCTGACAGGTTTGATTTTGTCTGTAGTCGTAGGGGTGGCTCTGTGTGTTTACACCTCAAGAGCTGGTCCTCAAATAAGTGGCTTTGAGAGACGACCAGGAAGTTGTGGGGCTTTGTGACAGAAGGAGAGGCAGAGTCACTCATTGTCCTGCTGGGGAACATCCTATGGAAAATGAGAGTTGGTGACAGCGCCCCCTCTGTCCTTGGGGTGGTCCTACTCATGATTTTGGAGCCTTAAAGATGTCCCCTAAGCGCAATTTGCATCACATAGGCATCGCAACAATAAATATAACAAACAATAAGAAAAGTATGTGTAGAAATTCTAAATATAGTGGATATTAATGTTAATGTCTGAACTCAGATTCACAACATGGTTTAGCTTGACAGATAACTCTGCTATTTCAGTTTCATTCCATGCTCTTTTGTAAATGTATATAGCATTTTATTTTTGTAAATGAATTTCTGTTTAACAAAACAAATTGACTTGAATGTTTGAATTTCAAATAATTGGCTATAATGAAAAACTTTTGTCTTTAAACTCTTTTTACTATTTTAAATACTAGCTGCTCTACTCTCTTTGATTTTGACATTTTTATATACTGAGAAGGAATTTAGTTACCATATTTACACGTGTACCATGCACACATTTTTTCCCGAAAATTAGCATTAGAAGGTGCGCGTCATACACAAGGAAATGTAATTCTGTAATGTTTACTTCTTCTGCTTGGGCTCGTCCGCTCACGATCTCTCTCTCTCGCTCCCTTGCTCATGCTCTCTTTTTCTCTCACGCGTGCTGTTTCTCTTTTTCTAAACGCTTCCTATACAATTACAACGCACGTCGTACACGGGGGCAAAATGATTTTCATGATTTTCTTTGTAAAAATTAGGGTGCGTGTCTTACATGAAGGCGCATGGTACACGAGTAAAAATGGTAATTTATCAATTAGGTGTATATTTCATATATATATTGTGACCGCTGCTACAGGGGGATGCAGCAGGCCTTCAAAAACCTCCTCTTGAACAGTTTTTTCAATGGAAAAGAAACACACTCTTACAGTACCTCTTTGCGGGAGCAGCTGTCAGCTTGCTGTGCTATGTGCTCCTCGCTCGGGGTTATGAACATTTAAAACATTAAGCCACGGCCTTCCTGAGGTCTCTCACTCTCCTGTCTCTCTTCCCCCCAGACTCCCTCTGCTTCGGCCATTGTTGCCAGCCCGCTGGATCCCCTTGATGAAGAATACTTTGTGTTCTTTTGAGCAAGAGTCAAGATTGACAGCTGTTTCTTGTTAGGCCGGATTGCCTCTGTAAGAGACTTGTGTTTGTAACCAGCAGAACAGCAATAAAGTTTCTACTCCATTTAAAACCTGCTGAGCTCTCCTGTGCAACATTGTGACTTAAGCTTGATAATATATACCCTATCAGTCAAAAGTTTTAGAACACTTCCAGTTTTTCTTCCCCATTTTGCTATATATTGCCTTTGATTCCTGTATGTCTAATCATTTTCCTCTGATGATGATACCTGATAGATGTCGAAAGCTCAAGAATAAAAGACTATTGTATATAATTTATATATCCACCTACTTTTTAATCTTGAGTTAACTGGTTCTGCCAAGTTGTAAAATTTAGGTAAATGGAGGTATTGAGGATGAACTTCTGATGAATGAATGTACTGATGAAAAAAATACTAAATGTTTCAATAAATTAATCATATGAGAGCAATAACCTGTTAAGAATATGTAAAAAGTAGTGACAGAATGAATTACAGATGCATGCACTAGCAATCTAAATTGAAATCACAGTGAACTTGCAAATTAACCCAGAAAGTGTGGTCCTTAACATGTGCAGAATAGCCCAATGGGTGAAATAAGCATGAGCGCTGCAGATGAATTATGCAACAGTATCACAATGTGAACTACTAAATCTAAAATCATCGGCCTGTGACAATGTAGTGAAAAGGTTAGATTCAGAAAAAAGGCGGATGTGTTATTGATGCCACTAGCAATAGCTTTGTCTCATGTATTCAATGTCTTCAAGTGTGTGATTGACTTTGTGTCTTTTTCTGCACTGGTTCAACAATGGCAAGAGGTGGAGATTCCGATAACATCACAGTTTAATGATGGATGGCAAGGACAGGAAAATAAACAACACACAAGGGTGCAAAATCCCAGTCACAGATGTAGGAAATGAAAGAAGAAAGGTCCTCGTATACCGGACAGTCTCCTGGTCCAAAGTGAAGGAGGGAGTAACAACGATGGCACCCACAACTGGTCTGGGGTGGTATTCTTTTAATATCTTATATAATTTATTTTAATATATTTATATATATATATTGTAAAAGAATGAATCCACAAGCATAAAGGTTTGGGGTTTTTGGCCCCGTATACTGTAAAAATAGCAAAAATATGACACAAATGTCATTAATGGTCAGTACATCAGTTAGTACACAGTTGACAGTTCAAAGATGGCGGAGGAACATTTATGGAGGAGGGGCCGGAAGTAGAGAGGTATGCTGAGTAGGAGCCGAGATGGATGGTGGGATTGCTGACGTCATAAGGAGTAGACAGAGGAAGGGCAGAAGTAGCGTAGTGCGGGTAATGATGCAGGCAGATTCATGGCGGCGGTGCATCTTTCTTTCTGCGGGAAACAAAGAGAGAAAGGTTAGTACCCCGCCACTCCCTCCTGGCATATGATTTTGCGATATCATTTAGGTCCGTCCGCAGCCCCCTACTTGCACGTGCGTGACAATATAAATATATATATAAATATATATATATATATATATAATTACATAATTATAATATATACATATAATGTGTGTGTATATATATATAATATATATATAAATATAAATATAGGGCATCATGGACATTGCAGTTTTTATATGCAGTCCTGCTGGATGCCATGGGGGCCACTAGGAGACGCTGCAGGGGGGAACAACTGTTATTTACCCTACGCCCCGGAAGTACGTCCAAGTCACATGGACAAGGGGAATGACGTGCTTCCGGGGTGAAGAAAAAGGACTTTTTACCTGACCCGGAAGTGATACAAGATAACATGGACTGGGGATTGGGAACACTTCTGGGTCAGGGAATATAAAAGGATTGTGGGAGCTCCCAGACGGCGAGCTGAGCTTGGTGGAAGGATGGCAACGCGTCTGGGAGTCGGAGGATTGGATTATTGTGTTAATCGTGGTTGTTTATGAGTATTGTGGAGGAAAAGGGGCTTTGTGCACTGTGGCAATTTAATAAAGTCGATTACTGGACTTTTACCTGGTGTCTGGAGTCGTGGACAGGGGTTCAAGGGAGCGATAGCGCCCCCTATCTGTCACAATATTTATATATATATATACTGTATATATCTTATTAGAGCCTTGAAGGTAGCGCCCAACCACTTGCACATAACACTTTGTATGCAGTTTAATTGTATTAGCCTACTGCCATTATGTAGGTTACCCCTCGTATCCATCTGTCTCTTCATTCCATTTCTATGATGTCCACTGTACTTTCTGAATGCTTTCCAGGTCCCCCCCCCCAGTACAGGAAATCCCCATCGAGCTTGCAGAACAGCATTACTGTGTGGTTGGAGTGTGACAAAGTCCTAAAACAAGTAATTTAAGGCCAGGTCACATCAGATGATTTGTCCAGAGATTTTCAGTTGTAGTTTTAGTGAGTTTGGAGGCTGAAGCTTATCGCGTAATCTGACGTGCCTAGCAACTCCCTTCAACTAGTCTGTGACTCGATTTGATGAAATTTAACACGTTTGATTTTGTGTTTAGTCACAAAGTGTCTCTGTGCATGAGAGCTGATGCCAAGGAATGCTCATCTACAAATACAATGAGGAATAAGGAACATGCATGTTTCGGACGTCACAAATAGGAGATAAGCTTGTATGTTTGTTGTCTCATGTTTTACAGGCCACGACAGAATGGAAGAAGGATAAAAAAGACAGAGATTGTGTCTGAACTTGCCATATCTGTGAACCCTTCATAAAGCATGGGCTCCATCAAGCAGCACGCTATTGGCTGTCAGGAAAAGGGGTCAAGCACACCTGTGCTGGAAGGTCAAAACTCAGTCAATAAATGAGATGTGAACGGCAATTTTCATTCGTTTAAACTGACACAGTCGTGCTGCAGTTAGCAAGTCTACCGTACGCCACAACTGCACGTAGTGTAATGTGACATCGCCGTTAGCCTCATTTGTCTCTACACCATTCTCAAAGGCTATTCACATTTGCCAAAAAGTATTATGTTCTGTCAGTGTTTCCATTTTTTATAACAAATTTAACTAACTTTAAAAACTAATTAGTTTTTGTTACTAATGTTAGAATAAAGGGCTTATTTAGTTTAGGTCGTGGTGGGCTTTTCATTTAATCTGAGCAAACACACCTGGCAAGGAGTTCACCGTGGCCAACTGTGAAGGATGTTTTGCTTCTGGATGTCAGTTCGCTCTCAGTCTCTCATTTGTCTTTGATTACAGGTTAGAATGCCTTTTCTCCCACGGCAAACCAAGGCCTCTGCATCATGTGGGCAGGGAGTTAGCAAGTGTCCTCCATTATCAGTCTGTTGTTTCTTATTCTTCTAATTTGGTCCTAAACCAAAAAGGAAAATGAAACCTAAATGCTAAAAACAACTCTGAACACCACAAGTCTGAAAAAGAGGCGCTAATTGATATCTGGTAGGGCATGAAATGGGGCTCCTCTCCCGAGCCAAACACTCTCTCGTTTTCCTCTGATTTTGTTTTAACATTGAGAGGACAGGTCTTTGTATTGTTCTGCAGCAGACGTATGTGAGAATAGGGCAGCACAGCAATTCACATAAAAACGGCCTCTCTTATTAAGTCAGTTTTTAGTTCCACATTGCAGACACACAAACATTAATGGGTGATTTACCTAAGGAGCTGTGCCAGAAACTTTCAAGGGGCTTGCTGTGCCAGAGGAGGAGGCTCCCTTAACGAAACTGAATTGGCAGCAGGAGGCACACTCCATGCCAGTGTGCTTCAGGCCTTTGAGAAGTGATTCCCAGTTAAAGCTTAAACAGACTGCCGACTCGTCATCATGTAATGTATGGTCTGGCGTTAAGGGGGCACTGCCAGGAGGGCCATATCTAAAGTCTCCAAGTCGGCTTTTTGCAGACTTTTCCATGTCTGCGAGTCATGAGCAATATGGGCCTGTGTCATACAATCTCCAAAACAAGAGACTTTGCTAATGTGCCATTAAAAATGAGGTACTGGTGACCTTTTTCACCCTCACAAGCCCATTTATTCTTTCTTCATAACGGGCAAATAGAGTCACAGAGTGTTTTACTGTATAAGGTGGCTTCACAGCTCCAAGGTAATGGACATGAGACCATGTCTACATGAGCATTCAGCAGACACACCAGTCTGACATTAAACTACGTGCATTAGCACTTACCCAAGGGTTGTCAATAATCATTAGAGGTGGACCGGCCCTAAATCCAGGTTTGGGTGGTAAAGAAAGTTCAAAATAAGGAAATGTGAAGATGTACACTTTGCAAGTAATCGTTATATGACGTATAATTGGGCATCTAGGGCTAGAAAGATTTGAGCATTTGGCTAAGTCATCAAAACAGACAGTGTTGGTAAAGTAATAAGATGTTGGTTTATATACAGTAGCACCTGGAATTCACTCAGAGATTACCCTCCCTGGGTCAGAAGGCTGCAAAATGACACAGTCGACCTGATGAAAAGTCCATGTTTTTAAGATCAAGTGCCTCAGGTGCATCAAGCAAATGTTAAGGCCAAACACCTTCAGAAATGAAGATCTGCTCCAGTCCTCTAACACAGAACCACTTTCAGTAGTCGTCAACAAAAGGCAGTGGAAATGGCTGGGACATGTTCGTAATATGCAAGTGGAAGCTCTATCAAATGTCGCATTACGCCCGACTCTGCAAGGAAAGCTTGAAAAAGGCCCCCCTAAAGAGACATGGTGGCAATCCTTGGGGAAAAAAATCTGAAAGAGCACAGTCTGACGTACAGCTGAGTGGGAAAGAAGAACATTGACTGAACGTTGTGGATACCTCATGTGACAGTGCATGGCACGATTAGACCTGACGACGACGACGATGATGATGATGATGATGATGATGATGACTGAAACAAATTTGCTTTTGAAAATGTTTACTAATTCCAGTGAATGATGGAGTACATGGCTGGCCAAGGTCTCAACCTACTTTAGAGTCTTCAGGAGATATTTGAGCTTTGAATTTCAGGATGTGCAGTGATTTTACTATGGTTTGGTTTTCTATATCCTAGTCAGTGTAGTGATCTGTGTTGAAACGCTGTGTGTCAAAATAAACGCTGCTTGTTTGTAGTAAGGTGTTAAAAGAAGTGACACATCTTAAAAGTAGCCTGCAAGGACTCACTTCACCCAGCTGGCCCTACACGATCAGCCTAATCAGCTTCCTATACAAGCAAACTTCTCATGGATACAAAGCCACCATTGTACTGACAACAAACCAAAGAACTTAATAAATAAAAGGTGATGGATGTGTGCAGCCCTTAACGTTCACTACATAAAAATTTGAGATTAGAAGTAAAATTCAAAATCATTTCTGAAGAATCAAACCAACAGGAGCGATTTCGTTCAGAATTCAAAGGCTTCTAGCAGTTTGCAGTCCTAGTAAACGAATCTGGTCTCATGTGGATTGAGGGATTTATTTATGAGTGAGAGAGTTCACAGTGTCCCATCCTGACACACACATATGCAGACAGACATCTCGACTAAAGTAGTCAAACAGAGCTCAAATAGTGCATAAAATGATTCAATGTATTGAAAACCCTCAGTTGAAATTTTGACACCATCACAATACTTTTCACTTCTTACAGCATGTGTGGAGAAAGAAAAAAGGAACAAGCAAAACAAAATTAGGAAACGTAGCCATCCTGGACCATGCAACAATGTAAGATAAATTAAAGAATAAGGAAAACAAATGCACAAAATCTGGAAACATTGGCTCAGCCATTTATGAAACCTGCCACCCTACTCTGGGCTGGTAGCCCATCCAGGTTTAGTCCTGAGATCCTTACGTGGTAAACCGCGTGGATGGACTTATTCAATTGCTTCTTTCTAAACGTCACACAATCCAATCTCAAGCTCTCGGCTCTTTGCATCTACACAAATGTTAGAAAGGTATTGAAGTCTCAAATAAAATGGTTATCATCTCACACAACTGCAGAACTGCCCATTCTGCCAGTCCATAGGACCCCCATGTAAATATGGAGTTCAGCTGCTCTCTGGCAGGACTTGTTGTTTCATACTAGATTTGGCGTGGCACTATATGATCAATTTGGAGCAGACACTGTATGTTATCAAGGTGTGTATGGATTATACCAGAAACACTTGTTGGTTAGAAAGCCATCTTGTTTAATGTACACAACACTTGTCTGCCTGTGTGCAACGTGTGAAACAAGCTGACAGTGTTGACACTTGGCCCTGGAGATTTAGAGGTGTCAAGTGATGAGCTGCATTAAGACGACTTGGGCAGTCACCATAGGGCGTAAAATCACTTCATGGAAGGCTTTATTCCAAGGTGCTGTAAACAAACATTTTGGCACATTTTATAGAGATGCTCATTCTTACTTGGCCATAATACCCTCTTTAGTCAGCTGGGGCCCGTGAACATCAGATGTGCCTCTAGAACTTACAGAAGACCAGAAGGACCCTGGTGCACAATGCCTCTGTCTCTCTGTCTGAAAGAACCACGGAGAGCATCCATCCGTAGAACCCAGCAGGAACCAGAGGACAATGGGCACATGAAACCATTAAGCATTGCTCAACAGACAGAAAAAAAAACATGCTAGCTGAAGAAATCAGAAATCTTGTCTCCTGGTGTAAACTTATTTACATCATTTAGCCCTCGACTGGTTCAGGTCATATTTCTGTAACAGGACTCTCAGATTTTTCATCTGAATCAGTCCCACTCCCATGTGGGGTCCCCCAGGGTTCCATTTTAGGGCAACTACTTTTTTCAATCTACATCCTGCCTTTAGGTGCAATTTTTAGAAAACATGCAATTTCATATCACCTATATGCTGACGACTGCCAAATTTATTTCAACCTCAAGCCAACTGACTCCACCAAAGCTCTTCTCGACTGCCTATCTGACGTTAAGGACTGGCTGGCTGTCAACTTCCTTCACCTGAACGATTCAAAAACCGAGGTCATTGTTTTTAGTCCCGACTGCAAACAGGCTCCACCCCTTGGCCTCGTTTCTCTTCCCATTCCAGTAACTTCGTCTGTCTCTAATCTTGGAATCAAAATGGATACGTTCCTGAAAATGGATGCTCAAGTCAACAGCACAGTAAAATCCTGCTTTTTCCATCTCATGCGAATCGCCAAACTCCAGCCTATTCTGTCTAACCACCTCCTGGAATCAGTAATCCATGCATTCATTACGTCCCGGCTTGACTACTCTAATTCCTGCCTTTTTGGTATCAGTAAAGCCGCTCTTTCTAGACTCCAACTGGCTCAAAATGCGGCTGCAAGGCTTTTAACTGGAAGTAGCAGAATCCAACACATTACACCGATTTTAAAAACCCTACACTGGCTGCCGGTTAGATAAAGAATCGATTTTAAGATACCCCTCCTAACCTATAAGGCATTAAAAGGTCTAGCCCCTGCCTATTTTAGTGTCTTGCTCCATCGTCACAATCCTCTTCGTGTTCTTAGATCCGCAGATCAGTTGCTCCTAACTGTTCCCAAGGCACGTTTTAAAGCTCGTGGTGAAAGTCTGTGCACCCAGGCTCTGGAACTCCCTACCCTTAGTGGTTAGGCAAGCCGCTTCAGTCGCCACATTTAAATCACGCCTAAAAATGCACTTCTTCACATTGGCTTTTAATTCTTAACCTGTCTCATTTCCACTTGCTTCTTCCTATTTCTCAATTTTATTGGGTCCTCTGACCTGTTTTTAGTATCTCTGTTTTAATTCTCTCTTAATGTTTGTTTTTAATATTTTGCTTTTAGTACTGCTTGTTGTAACTGTACAGCGCTTCGGTCAGTTGTAATGCTGTGTTTTTAAGCGCTCAACAAATAAATATGGTATGGTATGGTATGGTATCATTCATTGTATTCTTGTACAAGTTTCAAAACACCTGTTGAACTTATGCAGATTCTCCATTTCAGGTAAAAAATTGATTAAAAAGTTTAGATAGATAGATAGATAGATAGATAGATAGATAGATAGATAGATAGATAGATAGACTTGACCTCCTAAATGTTTTCACAACTCACTCCCTGTGACGCTGAGCTGAATTAGGATTGGTAAAGATGATCTCTGACCACCCAAAGGACAGGTATGAAAAGCAGAGAAGTGTGACAGGCAGTAGGGGTCTCATTTATGGGCAGAGCAGCTTTGTCTTCACATTATACTTAACACATACATGTTTTAAAATATGGACTGACCACACACCTGCTGGATTTCCTGACCATTAACACAAATGGATAGCCCCCTGGTGGCACAGTGGTTAGTGTGTCTGCCTTGTATCTCCAGGGTGAATATAATATAATATAACATACTGTAACTGGTGAATGTGGGTGTGCCGCCGAGCGAGTTGTGCCCACTGCTGCTAGGATAAGCATCAGCTACTACAGTGTTGTACTGGAATAATCTCTTTTGAAAAACTGATGGCTAGCAGATCTGGTTTTGTCCTCTTAATTATTATTTGATATTGCATTATTTTCATTATTATTTTTCTGACTACTGATGCCAGGAATTGCAGTTACATCTCACCTAAACCCTTTTTATTATCACAAGTCATTCAAAAACTGTTTATTTGGTTCACTGCCATTGACCACAGTCACCATCCCAGGGTACTTCACAGGGTCACAAGTGCTGTTTGTTTGTTTGTTTTTTCTGCCTTATTAATCCCATTGAGAGTCACAGAGGTTGTGAGGAGGGTGGGCTCAGAATTCACCCCAGGCACCACTAATGCACACATGTAAGAGTTTCTTCTTGAAAATATTTATTCCTCCTAATATTTTTAATTAGCATTATTATATAATTCTCATGGGCGGCACGGTGGCGCAGTGGGTAGCGTTGCTGCCTCACAGTTAGGAGACCCGGGTTCGCTTCCCAGGTCCTCCCTGCGTGGAGTTTGCATGTTCTCCCCGTGTCTGTGTGGGTTTCTTCCGAGTGCTCCAGTTTCCTCCCACAGTCCAAAGACATGCAGGTTAGGTGCATTGGCGGTTCTAAATTGGCCCAAGTGTGTGGGTGTGTGTGTGCCCTACGGTAGGCTGGTACCCTTCCCGGGGTTTGTTTCCTGCCTTGCGCCCTGTGTTGGCTGGGTTTGGCTCCAGTAGACCCCTGTGACCCTGTAGTTAGGATATAGTGGGTTGGATAATGGATGGATGGTTGCAGGGGGGCTGGAGCCTATCCTGGCAACATTCCTGGCAGAATCCAACATAGGGTGCCAGACCATTTTCACATACAGACCCCCAAGGGTCCAATTTAACCCAAAGATCTTTGGGATGAAGGAGGAAAAAAGAGGCATGCATAGAAGAAACCACACACACACGGAGAGAGCATGCAACATCCACACAGACTGAAACCAAACACTGGATTTGAAGCCAGGATGCTGCATCAGAGAGGGAGAAATGCTACCAGTGTACCTGCCACCCATGTTCATGATTTATGTATTTGGTTCTGTTAATTGCTATTCTTCCTTCATCTTCTTCACAGAGGCATCAGCAGTCTGCAGGGTCCTCAGCTTTGTCAGTCCTTTTCCCTGCAACTCATTAATCGGCCCACCACTCTGCCATTCTTGCCTGCCTGCCATGACTTTAAACACTTCAGGATGGCATTTAATTCAAGCCGTCACAGACTCAGGTGGGCTTCCTTGAGCACAATGGGCCGGTTTGTCACTTGTTTTGATTGGCTCTCTTACACAAAGAGGTGCCAGGAAAGGTCTGTCCTGTAGCACAACAAATATCTGCCCTTTAAGAACAATAAGGAATGACACATTCATAATCCTTACAAATATTCCTATTTTTGGCATGTTGGTACGGAGCAACAAACCTGCCTAATTGTTTGTGTTTTTTAATTATAAAATTTTCCCTGCTACTGAGCAAAGGTCAGCAGAGCCTTATAAATATTAGCCTGACATACACACACCACACAAGATCGGGATCACTATGGGCGCCACAGGGGGGTGTTCACTTCTGAGCTGGCAGCCAGTCTCCACCACTGGGCATGACAACAAACAGTTCAGGATTAGGGTTCAGCTGATGGGACAGCAGTCTTCTTGACAAATGCAGACCTTTGATAAAGGACTTTGTAATTAAGAATCAAAACTCGAGTTCAAGACAAAGATGCAAAGCCAGTGCAGCTGCAGCCTCTTGTCATGCCGACACTCACTGTGTGGCATCACTTTTACCCACAAGGGCCAACCTGTGGCCTTGAAGCAGGTCTGGGCTTTTACCAAATTAACAAATCTATCAGCTCAGCCTGAGTGTTTGCTCTCAATTGACCCCGTATGAGTGAGTGTGCCATTTGGTTGGTTGGCATGTCACTCAGTGTTTGCTCCTGCCCTGCACTTTGTGCTCCTAGGGTTGGTTTTGGCGTCACCAAAATCCTATAGTTGGGTGAAGTGCATTCAGAACGTGAAGAATTGTTGAATGACTGGATTAGGTCCTCACATAGACTTAGGGTTTCAGGACACTTACCCAATGCCAAGTCACATTGCATGACTTCTAGTCAGATATACAGAGTGCTTATTGTGTCCCATGTGGTGCCAACCTCCCAGCTCTTTTGTGATGGAGCCAGCAATGTACGAAGGGCTAACAAGTACAGCGAGTTCTGTCCTGCTTTGTTCTCTTTTAGGTGTGCTCACATATCATGCGTGAAGCACCTACTGCAATAGCTCATGTCTGTTTGTCTGACTGTCTGTCCGTATGAGATAACTCAGCTCCATTTGGACCAATTTTGTTGAAATGTGGCACACGTATTCTTCAAGGACATTTGTCGAGACAGTTTAGTTTTCACTGAGATACCTTGAACAGATGGCACTGTACGCAGTTCTAAAATTTTCAAAATCTAGATATTGAAAAGAATTAGCAACTGTATGAACTCGTCAATTCATAAAATGAAGAAACATTCAGCGCAACTTCATTGGTTGTGATCCCTCAGGCGTAACACAGAGCCCACCTCTACGACAAAAGACAAAGTCAAAACTGCGCGCCTGTCTGAGTTGTTGGGCATGTGAGTCTAGCCAGTGTGCCCCGACTCACTAAGATTATGTACATCTATTTACGACTGAAAATCGCACAATGTGACATGGCCGTAAGGTTAAGGGCTCCTAAATGAAGAACCTCTGGACTTCTGTAATGTCTTCAACAGACAATCCAGGGATTTACAGAGTTCAAGTTTAGTGCTGCTTGATTTGGGACTTGTGCCCCTCCACCCACATTGTGACATAGATAGATAGATAGATAGATAGATAGATAGATAGATAGATAGATAGATAGATAGATAGATAGATAGATAGATAGATAGATACTTTATTAATCCCAAGGGAAAATTCACATACTCCAGCAGCAGCATACTGATAAAGAACAATATTAAATTAAATAGTAATAAAAATGCAGGTATAACAGACAATAACTTTGTATAATGTTAACGTTTAACCAAGGGTGGAATTGAAGAGTCGCTTAGTGTGGGGGAGGAACGATCTCCTCAGTCTGTCAGTTGAGCAGGACAGTAACAACAGTCTGTCGCTGAAGCTGCTCCTCTGTCTGGAGAGGATACTGTTTAGTGGATGCAGTGGATTCTCCATGGTTGACAGGAGCCTGCTCAGCGCCTGTTGCTCTGCTATGGATGTCAAACTGTCCAGCTCCGTGCCTACAATAGAGCCTGCCTTTCTCAACAGTTTGTGTAGGCGTGATGCGTCCTTCTTCTTTGTGTTGCCTCCCCAGTACACCACTGCGTAGAAGAGGGCGTTCGCCACAACCATCTGATAGAACATCTGCAATAAGATGTTGAAGGATGCCAGCCTTCTAAGGAAGTATAGTCGCCTCTGTCCTCTCTTGCACAGAGCATCAGTATTGGCAGTCCAGTATATATACAGTAGTGTGTTCATGTCCATCTCCAAGTTTTCCTGGCATAACCAAATTCAGCACTAGTGGCTGGTTGGGGTCCCCAACTCATTCAGAAAAGAGGGCTAAAGAACAGCGAGGAGCCCCATAAAGGCTAGAGTTCAGTCTTCAGCTTTTTCCACAAATTCAACCTAAATCAATGCCAACACTGATCAGTATCTGCTGTTCAAGGATAAGGATGATGATGATGATGATGATGATGATGACTATTTCTTCAGTTAATAACCTCACATTCATTTATGAAAGTGTAGCCAGCTATCAGAACTGGTAAAACAGTGTGGTGGACGCTGACAGAAAGGTCGAGAAGCACCCGATTCCTCCCATCTACCATAAATGCCGTTGCTTTCATTCTGCTCGCTCCTTGCCGGTGACTGAGCCGAGTGCTTTTTTCCTTTAACATTTACGACTTTGTGAAGTCAACTAAATTTCAGAAGCCTTCACAATACAGACGTCAAGCCCACTGTGACTGATGGCCCACTGTAGCAGCACACCTACTGGCTGGGAGGCGGGCTGTGCCATTGTCACATCTGCTTAGTTTCATGTCATCAGGTGTTGTTGTTAGCTTTGACGTGTAATTATTTACGTTTTTCTTTTCAATTTCTCTAATTTGATATGTAAATTTTTAAATAAACACTGTATCGCTCTTTGAGATGGCAGCAGCTTCTTGCAAGAGTGCAGGCCTGGCTTGTTTTATTCACACATAACCTTCAGAATAAGGCAGCACCGTCTCAACATCTTATATAGCACCTTTCATAGTGGAACTGCTAACAAAAGTCTAAACATCTGACCTGAGCAGGCTAAGGAATGCCAGAAATACAGTTTTAGGAACGCTGACGGTGTAAAAACAGCTGAAGAATGAATTGCAAAGGCACGGTCCATTTTTTTGATAATTTCAACAATGAGAGTTGTGGCAGAAGGGAGTAAAGCAGTAAGGGCTGAACCCACATCCTTAACGCTTTGTGGCTAAGCCACCATAACATAAGCCATTCATTTCCCAAATCGGTTTAATCCAGACCAAAACAATAAAGGAGCTGGAGCAAATCCCACCAGCATCGGGTAGGGGATGCCAGTCCATCACAGGGCACATGCTGCTTATAGTCGTCAACCTGTCCTGAGCCGGGGGGCACTGTGTATCAGCGAGCCACCTCAGATGCAATGCAAGCATCAACTCTCCATTTCATCGCTTATAGCAGTCTTCAAGATCAGGCAGTGTGGCGTAATTGACAAGGATCCCACTACTGACACCATGGGCATAAGCAAATCACTTCACCTGCTTCTAGTTCAGTTGGAAACACAAGGGAAATGTAACCATTGGAACTTTAGATAAAGGCGTGAGTGAGATAAATAAATAATAATAATGATCAATAGGCAGCACAGAGTGGGCACAGGACAAGGATGACAGATCCACCCCATCCCAGTCTTATGGTGGGACCCTGAGCGAGTTGCTCAACCTGCCTGTGCCCCCATTTTAAAATTTACCCTGTAGATAGTAACAATTTCAATGAACGCTGATCTTGTAGATCACTTTAATAATAAATCATAAGCAATGAAATTGGAAATGGAATAATACAGGCCGTACAAGAATGCCACCACGAGAACATCTGACTGAAGAAATGCAAAAGTTTACAAATTAAGCTCAGATCTACAAAGACAGAGACAGTCCTGGCTGGGGGGATTACAGCGATGTGATAAGCCCACTCGTCCAAGACTCATGACTAGCAGGATCCCTCACCTGCGTTTACCCTCACCAGCCAGCCAGCCAGCTTTTATCAGCACGATTGTCTCTTTTGCCTTCGACAAACACCCTCAGTGTTCTGCAGCAACACAAACTGGCACCCCATTTACATGGCTGTGTAAATACAAGGGGCCGATTCAAACTTAGGTCCTCCTGACCCCTGAGCGACCTCTCACCCAGGCAGGCCCGTCATTACTCTCGCCAGCAGGTTTGTTTACCCAGCAGCGGCAGGGGATCCAGCACTTAAAAAATCGCGAGACGCTGAGGGGGCCAATTTTGGCGGGGCAGGTGTCATTTTTTTGTCATAAGGTCCTTATCTGTGTGCAGAGGAGAAACCGCACAGAGGTGGCGAGGGGCCCTCAAAGCAGAAACGCTCAATTGAGCAGGGGCGGCAAACAGTAGTTTAGTAGTGCCAAGATGGCTTCTTAGCGAGGCACGACCAGCTCATTACTGATGCCAGCAGGTGTTTTATGGGCTCCGAGGATGGCGATTTGCATGGACGTCAGCCTTATTTGCATTGCTCGCTTATCAGGCCTTCTGCTTTCACTCTCTTGTTTCATTATTTTCGCCTTACAGTGCTGCGGTGTAACAGCTCAGATGACATACTGGAAACTATTTGTGTTCCTAAAACTACTCAAGGCTGTGGCCGCTTCTTAAAGGCCATGTCCCATTATGTGACTTTTCCAGTGGTTATCAGTCGTAGCCTTCAGTTATAGTCTCAGGGAGTTGGAGGCAGTGGGTGGTGCGCTCCTGTGAAGCTGGTCACCTAATGTGACATGCCCAGTGACTCACTCTGATAAAATCAAACAGGTTTTTGTATTTAGCCATGGGTGGGCTCTGTGCACGAGAGCGGACAATCAATGAATGCTCATCCAGAAGTGCAGCACATTTAATGCAGAGACGAGGAATAAGCAATGTGGGCGTTCAGGACCTCACAGACAGAACAGAGGCTCGTCTGCCTGGTGTCTCGTGTTTTGCGTAACACAAAGAGGTTCGGAGCACACGCTGATACAGTGCATTGCTGCACCCACCATATGACAAACCAGCTCAGGATCTCAGATTAGGACCCGAGTGCAGCCACCTCAGAACCACACTAGTTCAGATGGAATTGAACCAATGTAAAGGTTTTTTTTATTGGTGTGCCAATTCTGCCACCAATAAATTGGAGGGCCTACATGCAGGGCTGGATGCAGAGTAACGTCCCACCCAGGACGGTAACACAAAAGAATGGATAAAACAAAACGAGGGCCAAGACTGTTGATGAATTGGCCGTACCGGTTAACCCTTCATGCAGCACCGGCTTATCGGCTTTCACATTAAGGGGCGAGCGTGACGATGCTGGAAGGTCTGCATCCAGCCAGTCAGTTTGACGTGGGCAGCAATTTTCAGTTCAGCTTGCTAAGATTATGTACAGTAAATGAATAACCAACCAAAGCACATCTGGAAGTAGAATACATAAAATGGAGTGATGAGGAATAAAGAATAGGAGTGCTTTGAACGCGGCAAACACAAGAACCCTCGTCATTTTATGCACCACAACAGGGCCAAAAGTGCAGCTGAACTTGCCGGACCTGATAACGTTTATATATTTGGCTGACGCCTTTATCCAAAGCGACTTACAACATTTATGACACAATCGATTACATTTCTTTTTGTTTTCCAATTGGAGCACAAGCAGGCCCAGTGACTTGCTCAGGGTCACACGTTGTCAGCAGTGGGATTTGAACCCACAACCGAAGGGCTTAAATTCCAAAGCCTTATCCGCTACACCACACCGCCTGCCCACCATGTGACCCCTTCATGCAGCACCGGCTTGGTCAAGCAACACCTTATTGGCTTTCACATTAAGGGGCGAGCGTGACGATGCTGGAAAGTCGGCACTCCAGTAAGCCAGTTAGTGTGACGTGGGCAGCGATTTTCTGTCCAACTTGCTAAGATTATGTACAGTAAATGAATAACCAGCCAAAGCACATCTGGAAGTAGAATGCATAAAATGGAGTGACGATGAATAAGGAATAGGAGTGCTTTGAACGTGGCAAACACAAGAACACTCGTCAGCACACAGCCAGTAAGTGTGACGTGGGCAGCGATTTTCAATCATTTAAACTGACGTGATCTGGCGACAAGAGCAGTAACTGCAGTCAACAAGAGGTCTTCCCGTGTCACCCGCCTGTCCCTTTTTCTACTCAGTTCACCCCCAAACCAGGTCTGCCGTCAATGGAGTGTCAATCTACAAGGCCTACATAAAAAGAAAATGGGAGACAGTGTGATGGACTCTGTGAGGCATGTCACGAGTGTCACAAAGGGCCTCTTAAATTCCGCACTAAATTCTAACAATGAATTGAACCGCATGTTAGTGGAGCTGCTGGCACACACCTGCCTGTGCCGAGTTGACGCGTTCTCTCTGTGCCAGTTTCTTAAAATATTTTTGAACCACTTCTTCATTGCTTTACCAACTAACTGTGAGCTCAGTCTATGCTCAGCCTTGAGAAACGTCATTGCAAACGTCTTAACATCTTGTGCACTTTATCGCTGTATATTTTAAAAGCTGTGGCGGTGTTTATGTATCTGATTTATTCTGGTGGAACGCATGAAAGGGGGGGATGTAGCTAAAGATCACGTAACCTGCAAGCTCTTTGGAGGATCGTCTTCATCACTCAAGGCCCTAGAAGGATCTTAGCCTGGAAAGCCGTGTATGGAGTTGAGGGAAAGTAAATGCAGAGGGCATTAATGTCGACACCAAATGAGTGGTGCCCGCTGGAGTCACTGGTGGGAATGTGCAGGCAAGAAGGAGCCATGGAAGATCAACGCGATAACAGAGGTTTCAGCCGAGGATAACCCCTTACAGAGAAATATTTCCTACTTTCCATTGCATAAAAGCTTTAAAAACCACCTATCTATTTATCTATCTATGTGATATAGTGACCTTCCTATCTATCTATCTATCTATCTATCTATCTATCTATCTATCTATCTATCTATCTATGTGATATAGTGACCTTCCTATCTATCTATCTATCTATATGTGATATAGTGACCTTCCTATCTATCTATCTATGTATGTATCTAAACCATCATTTTAGTAAGTTTCGCATTTTGTAATTGCGAAAATATCATTTGAAATGAATTTTAGAGAGAATTTCACAAAACTTTATGCAAAAAGTACCTCAACTGTTGTAGTCTTCACTAGTCACATTTAAGTGTTCAGTGATGTACACCTTGAGCTCCACAGCCGGTTGTAGAAATGTAAATGCTGTGCGTATCCAGAAGTATTTGTTACATTTAATGAACTGACTACGATGGACAGGTGCCCAGCACTGGTCTCAGAGTGCATGTTTGTGAAGTGTGGTGGAGTGAAGCCAGCAGATCTTGTGATCACCTGGGCTACTGTCGGGAGGTGGCTGGAACACCTTGAGGACCCCTAGGTTGAGTCATCGCTGTGGCTGAGAAGCACTCCAGTCTCAAGGCTATAAGGGTAGATGAGCTCTGACCAGTAATTCTCAAGGAGCTCGGATTCATTCGGGTTGTGTTAGCCTTGAGCTGCTGATGCTTTCCATGCCATGGACAGCTAATGTGACTTCCTGCCCCATGCTGACCCCTTGTGCAGACCCACAGAGCTTATTTTACATCAGTAGAAGCCAGATATGTTAAAATATAGATTTACAATTGGGGATGAAGTGTGAACATGATCTTTAGAGCATGTTTTCTAAGAGGACAACATTAACCCCTTCTGTGACCCACCTTGCCATTGCACCTGATGGCAGCTTAAGCTTTGAAAAATGAGGACATAAGCAAAAGTAAACCACTCAGTCCATAAACTAGCAATGTGTCATCCAGGCCCGAGTTAGTTGTTTGTCATTTCTGAATCCGGGCCACAATGTCCCACCTCAGCTTCCCTTCCCATGTGTGCCATATCGTTACCTCTCTCCTCAAATATCGCAGTTCTCTTTTATATGGTGACCGTATGTTCAGCCTTTCCTTGCTGATCCCCCTTTTGCGTAAACGGGCCATGAGAAATGCTGACGACCTATGACATGGTTACACAGAAAAGAAATGTTCAGTAGAAGCAGTTTTCTTCCCAGAGGTTAAAGGAGACAATATCCATATCAGAAAGTTCTCAGTGCCCGGCACCCTCACCGTTCCCAGGGCTGGTGACATCACACCTGGGATTCTTAAACAATTTGCAGCCGCAACCTTAAATAAACTTTATTTTAGATAGGAAGGCATGCCCTCCCATGATGTTGCTGTCTCTATTCATCACTGCCACCTTTTCAAAGAGACAAGAGATGGCAGCTTATGATCATTAACTAGTAATGGTGCACTTTGTATTAAAAGTCAAACACAAGGGAAGGTTAAAGAGGATTAAAGCCTCGCATTCTTGGGTGGACAGAGCAGCAGGGCCATGCTCTTGTCAGCTGATAGCTGATGGATAGTAAATTTAGTGCGGCTCTCTCTTCAGACCACCGAGGACCACTTTATCCGAGCACAGACAATCAGCTGAAATTTGGAGCAGAATGGGACGCTTACACTTTTAAGCAAAGTCGTCCTTGTCAAATCTGGACTGGCACTCGGTGCAGGCCTGCTGCATGTCTTGTTCCCAGTGCGGCCACAGTACTCCCTTAGATAATTTAAGAATATGAATTCAGGTGAAGTGATAATATTGAATTCATTGTTTCATGTTTTCTGCGTGGGTTTCCTCCCCCAGTCCAAAGACATGCAGGTTAGGTGCATTGGCGATACTAAATTGTCCCTAGTGTGTGCTTGGTGTGTGCTTGGTGTGTGTGTGAGTCCTATGGTGGGCTGGCGCCCTGCCTGGGGTTTGTTTCCTGCCTTGCACCCTGTGTTGGCTGAGATTGGCTCCAGCAGACCCCTGTGACCCTGTAGTTAGGATATAGTGGGTTGGATAATGACTGACTGAATAGTCTTTTTTCAATAAAATTTTCTGGACTTTTGGCTTTAAGTGTTTTGCAGTTAAACAATCTGAAAACTATCGAGTACCTGCATTTATACTTGGCTGTTACCGATTTGTATTGCAGCCAAGCCCTAATCCAATAAGTAAAACCATTCCAATTGGCTTCTACTATGTCGACTTGCACGTTGACACAGTACATTCTGGAAAATGAGGTCCTGCCATCTACGCTATTCCTGTGAAGAATGACACTAATGTGTTTTACTATTTTTTTCTTTTAATATAACTTCTTTATTCTCATGTTCCATCAAGGATAAGAGTTTTCAGGAATGTTTTCTGGAACGACATCTCACACATAAATCCAGAATTTTCAGAAATACTGTTTGTCTTCTGTACGCCATTACTCGCTGTGAAAACATCTTTCAAAATCGTGCAAATACTTCCCATCTTTGAAGGCAACTCTCAGCGTTCCTCTTACGCCATTCTTCATGAGTCTTAACGTCTTTCATGCCAGGTGCTTCCTCCCTCAATTGTGTACAAATGAGTAGCCTTAGCGAAACTGACCAATCAAATTGTTTGGAGGGACTGGACACACACAGAGACAGACAGACAGAAAGACAGTCAGTGATGTTTTATTATAGACAGTCAGTGATGTTTTATTATATAGTAGAGTGTTATATGTTGTTATTTTAACTATGGCTTTAATTAGATTTTAACTTTTCTTCTCAGCCTCCAGCACCAAATAACTTCACCTAGTTATGGAAGGTGGCCTGCCTCACAGTAAGTGGCTTTGTCATTGAAGTTTGACCCTTCATGTCACACTGCTCGACATTTGCTTGTGTATGACATTTGAGGAGCTGGCTTTAGTCTGATGGACATGTATTAACTGTGGGATTGTGGGATGTGCTTTTCCTACTAAAGATATCCAATTTGTGAGTGGGCCCTGTGAGTTCCAGGTCTGTTTCTTGCTTTGTGCCCAATGGAATCTTGGAAAGTTAGAGGATGCCTGAGGAGTGGAGAAGAAGTGTACTGGTGCCAATATTTCAGAATATGGGGGATGTGCAGGACTGCAATAACTACAGGGGGATAAAATAGATGAGCCACAGCATGATATTAAGAGAAAGAGTAGTGAAAGCTATGTTAAGAAGTGAGGTGATGATTAGTGAGCGGCAGTATGGTTTCATGCCAAGAAAGAGCACCACAGATGCAATGTTAGCTCTGAGGATGTTGATGGAGAAGTTGAGAGAAGGCCAGAAGGTAGGCATTGTGTCTTTGTGTACCTGGAGAAAGCATATGACAGGGTGCCTCAAGAGGAGTTGTGGAATTGTATGAGGAAGTCGGGAGTGGCAGAGAAGTACACAAGAGTTATACAGGATATGTATGAGGGAAGTGTGACTGTGGTGAGGTCTGCGGTAGGAGCGAATGATGCATTCAAGGTGGAGGTGGGATTACATCAGGGATCAGCTCTGAGCCATTTCTTACTTGCAATGGTGATGGACAGGTTGACAGACGAGATTAGACAGGAGTCCCCCTGGACTATGATGTTTGCTGATGACATTGTAGTGATAGTAGGGAGCAGGTTGAAGAGACCCTGGAGAAGTGGAGATATGCTCTAGAGAGGAGAGGAATGAAGGTCAGTGGAACAAGACAGAATACATGTGTGTAAATGAATGGGAGGTCAGTGGAATGGTGAGGATGCAGGGAGTAGAGTTGGCGAATGTGGATGAGTTTAAATACTTGGGATCAACAGTACAGAGTAAAGGGGAGTGTGGAAGAGAGGTGTAAAAGAGAATGCAGACAGGGTGGAATGGGTGGAGAAGAGTGTCGGGAGTAGTTTGTGACAGACGGGTATCAGCAAGTGTGAAAGGGAAGGTCTACGGGATGCTAGTGAGACCAGCTATGTTATATGGGTTGGAGACGGTGGCACTGACCTGAAAGCAGGAGACAGCTGGAGGTGGCAGAGTTAAAGATGCTAAGATTTGCACTGGGTGTGACGAGGATGGATAGGATTAGAAATGAGGACATTAGAGGGTCAGCTCAAGTCAGACGGTTGGGAGACAAAGTCAGAGAAGCGAGATTGCGCTGGTTTGGACATGTGCAGAGGAGAGATGCTGGGTATATTGGGAGAAGGATGCTAAGGATAGAGCTGCCAGGTAAGAGGAAAAGAGGAAGGCCTAAGTGAAGGTTTATGGATGTGGTAAGAGAAAACCTGAAGGTGGTGGGTGTAACAGAACAAGATGCAGAGGACAGAAAGATATGGAAAAAAGATGATCTGCTGTAGTAACCCCTAACAGGAGAAGCCGAAAGAAGAAGAAGAAAGAAGATAACTTTTTCAATTGTCTTTTTGTGACCTGCAGTTGGTGGTCAGAGATGCCAAACACACACAAAACCTGATATTTGGTTCGTAGCCATTGAATAGCTGACCGCCACAGACATAGCGCAACTGATGGAGGACTTGGTGGCTTTGATCTCCCGTCCTTCTTCCACAGCACAGGGTCAGCCTTGTAGGAAAGACTTGTGGGGGGTGAGATGTGGGAACTTTAGCTGATCAGCTGAGGGTAACGTGCCCATGCGGGTGAACTCAGTCTCAGTCAAGTCTCCTGTGCTGGCAATCAGAGACTCTTTAACCAACCAAGTTCAAGCCTTTTTTGTGAATGCTAAGTAGAAATAACATCTATTGAAAATTGGAAGGACCCCTGCAGGGTTTCCCTCAAATCCTTCTCACACTTAGTGAGTCCTTTTACCTCAACTTGATCTCATTATCTCATTATCTGACCATTTCTTCTCTTATTCTGCATTCTGAAAAGCGTAGTAATGTGAATTCACTTTTATAACAAATGCAGCCTATGCCCACCACTAAATTGGCATTGCACCCAGCTCCCCCACCCTACATCTTGCAGGTGGTGGGCACACAAGGTGGCTCCACATTGCGAATTTGGGCTGAACTCAGCTGGGTTATAAGGGTTACCTGACCCCAAGGCCTGGCTCTGGCAGTGGGTCCCTGTAACCCTCACCCTGACCAGGGTACACTGGTTTTTTTTTTCATTTTTTCCTTTTTAGGGTCATTGTGAAACATTCTTCATCTGACCGCTCAGCCCAGACCTGTTCACCAAGGGAGACCCTACCTGGAGTACAAGGCTCTAGATGGGCTTTGGTCTGGTGGGCATCTCTAGCATGCTGGAGGGGTCATATCTCTTGGCTGGCTTGGGAATTCCCCAGTAAGAGCTGGAATGTGTAACTGGGTACAAGGAGGTTTGGGCTGGTGCTACTGTGACCCTAATCAGAAGAAACAGTTAAGACAATGAGATGAGATGAGAGAAATGTTTAACTCTCCTTTGTCATTTTTGGACTAATTAATTTTTTCTCATATCTCCTGGGATACAAATTTTTCCAAAAAACTCTGAAAAGCACACAAAGCAATGGTTTCATACATAAATGAACATACATTACTTATTTATGACAGACGTTACTCCGTTTTAATTTCCACGAGCCCTACAGTATGTAAATTCACAGACTTATTACATAATGGTTTGTATCTTGAAGTAGTCGAGTGGCTGGTGATCCGTAGTGTCCACTAGCACGTCGTGTCCTTTGATAAACTCCGGTTGCCAGGTTGCCTTCCATGAATCTTTGTCTGTGAAGTCCAACCAGGGGGTATGTCAGCTGCATGATGTACTGGGAACCGAACAGCTAATGCAAGTACTTGACTGTCGTTTTCGATCTCCAGATCACTTGCATCAAAAGCAGAGTTTGAGGTCAGAGTCCAATAATACACAAAAAATAAACAAGTAAATAATACGCACCGAGCATTTTGCTTTGCACTTTACTTCACTCTCTCTCATCTGATGTCGCTGCCATTCTAGACGTTGTTTGCACTGCTCACGTACACACAGAGATTCGATATCAAGTCAAGGAGTCTAACAGTCCTCCTAGCACAGAGGGTCTCCCTATAACATAATGGGGAGTTATCAACATTTACAGGCTTTTTTTCACCCTTTGCCACTGGAAGCCCTCAGGGTTACATGTCAACAAATGTCAACATCCGGCCTAAAAGAGCTATAATTCAGCATTTTCTGTGGTGTTGTCCCCATAATTGTATTCTGATAATGACAATTATAGATGAGTGAAGTGGACCCCTGAGTAATGAAAGTGAATGCTGAAAAGCTGCAGCTACTTCATTATTGACATACTATGGCCGGTGGGTTCTGGATTCATCCCAGATGTGATGTCACCGATCTCCCTGTTCCTTATCATCTGCTCTACAAAGGGAAGAACTGAGTAACAAAGCGCTCTTGGACTTCATGTGGCACTGAAGGCACCCCCAAGTATTTCTGCTGGACAATACTTTCAAAATAAAAATAAATGCACTCAGTGTTTGAATCTAAATTGAAACCAAAACTGAAACGAGGACATACATAGCATCTGTAATTAAGGTAAAAGTCCAACAAAAAGCAGAAGTTGGTCTGGACAAACACCGTAGCCATGGTGGGCCACCAGGCCGGAGCTTGAGAATGACGGCAACAGAGCACTGTGTTAACCCGAGGTCACAATTTTTACACAATGACTTCTATCTGTGTTTGATTGAACATCTTCCTTTCAATCGGTTTCCATATTTTAAACTGTATTGCTCCTCAGCCTTGCATTATTTTAGTTTATATATCATCCCTTACTATTCACACAAATCAATTTTCACATGACAAGGCACAAAGGCACAGTAATTAAAGCTGCTGCCTCGCAGATCCAGCTTCCCGAGTACGAGTCCTGTGCTTAATGGCTGACTATGTGGGTTCCTCTCCAGGTACTTTGGCTTTCATCTCAAAGACCTACCGAATGTGTGTCAGCGAGTGTTTCTGAAGGGCTACGTCCAGACTAGTATGTTTTTACTTAAAAATGCTGATATTTTCATCCTTTGTCCACACTGGTCCACCCTTTTTACCCTCAAAAATGGAGACTTTTGAAAATGCTCTCCAGAGTCATAAAATTCTGGAAGTGCCAGTTTGGCGTTGTGGTTTGGATGGAATCAAAAGCGCAGTTTTTTGAAAACACAGACTCTAATTGTGCTCTAATTGGTTGTGCTTATTACATAACCATTTCCTGATTGGATCCTGCTCATCACAACATCTCATTCCCTGACTGGTCACCCTACATGGAAGAAAATCGCATTCCAGCATAACGGAACAAGAGCAGTTGCCTTCCATGGCACTCGTCGTGTTGCTTACCTGGATGCATCCGAATTGCGTTTAGTTTGAACACTGCATAAATAATAATAATTTGGCAGTCACTACAGTTATGTGATAATCCCGTGGCTGCTGGTGTGACCATCGATTCAAGGATTTTTCCACCAATGCACACACATGCGGTGGAGGTGAAGGTCTACTTCATACTGTATGGGTTTTCAGGTGTTTTAGTGTGGACGGAGATACTTTTGTGAAAATGCTAGTAAGGACAGAGATCGTTATCAGTTAAAAACTTTTAACTTTTAAATAAAAATGTTGTGGTGTTGACGTCACCTGAGTGTGGACACCCGAATATCCTGCTGCTTATCCATACACCATACTGTGACGACACATAGTACCTCCTAGCTGGCTCCTTATTGCATGCAGCACCCTTCTTTCCACCTTTTTCTCTTTATTTCATATTGGAAATGTAATATTATACAGTATATATTTTTATTTTTATACATGATGTTTCTTTCTGTAACAAAGCACCATTCTTCGTATTTTGCTCTTTTTGATATGGCACCTTTGCTCATTTCGTTTTATTTGATCCAGCACCTTATTGTAATTCTTTCTAATGGTAACATTTTAAAAGACGCTATTGGGCATCTTGTCTTACTGACTGATCCAATAAAGCAGAACTGGGAATTAACCAATCTTTTCATATTTTAATCGATCGATCGATCGATCCTTTATTAATTCACATAACATTATATTTACTTATTTCACCGATGTCTTTATCAAAGGCGACTTACAACATTCATGACACTTGCTCATAGCCTCACACAGTGTCAGTGGTGGGATTTAAAGCCAACAACCTCCACAGCCTCAGGGCTTGAAGTCCTAAGTCTTAACCGCTACACATAAAAACCTGACACATATGAGTCTAAAAGGTAACAACCCAAAAAACACAAGACAACTCCCGCAAAGCCACATCATCCAATTCAAAGACAAAGAGGCTCATCAGCATTGAGCTTAAAGCAGGAAACAACCCTGGTCAGAGCGCCAGTCCACAGCAGGCCCACTCACTCACATACAGGGACAAATTGACCTAACATACACACACACACGTATATCTTTGGGGATGTGGAGGGAAAGTCCACACAGAGACAGGGAGAACATACAAACTCCAGATAGACAACAACCGGGCATGGGATTTGAACCCAGGACAACACACCAATGAGGCGGTCGCACCATCTGCTGCGTCATTCCGACCGTTAAACCTTAAAATGTTGGCCTGCGGTAGCTGTGACTATTTTTCTTGCAGGAATGTCACTATTTGAAGTTGCCACATCAGAGTGGCACGTCAATTGGCTCCATTGGGTCAAAAAATGTAAAAAAAAAAAAAAAAAAAGGTGAGGAGAAAAAGAAAATCAATAATCCAGAGTCCATCACTGCTGCATGTTTTATGGAGCCTCTGTGAAACAAACAAGTGACCACAAGAAAAGTTAATACATCACTTATTTATCTCCTCTTTACAACTTCGAGGCGGGGCGCCTAATCAATGTGTGAGCCACAGAGCTTCGGGTGGCTCAGCATTAAGGAATGAAGGGACATGGCCTTCGTCACCTAGTGTCAAGTACCCAGAATGAGCTTTTAGTCATGAAGCAGACGTACATGACATGGGGCTAAAGAGGAGTGGCTTCAAAATGAAGGGGTGACTAAAGGGAATGTCTGTCATTTAGGGGGATTTGACGGCACCTTCTTTGCTGTCTGTCCATGATGGACTCTGCACCACCAAACATAAGGCTGTAATTCATCCATGATATTCAGTCTAAATGACTGAGTGGAGACATCCGGCCATAAGGGGGGCATTTCACCGCTTCAGGATTTGTATACTAGGTAGGGTAGACGGAGTATAACATTGTTATGGGGATTACAGCAACTACCACAGGACAGTAGCATCATGTCTTTTAGCTTGAGCAGAGTTTGCCCATCCAGGAGGACCCTAGAATATCATTACTGTCCATCTGGATAAAGTGGCTTATCTGAAAAAGTCATCAGTGTGGCTCCCTATGGAGGGTAACTAACCCCGGGTCACACCCAGGATATCTTGGAGGAACCATATCTCGTGGACTGCACTTCCATGGAAATAATGATGCAGGCAGATCTAAGATTGGAGAAGATTAGAGGCCCAGGCCGAGTTATAAATCAAAAGCTTTGTTAGGAAGCCTGCCTCTCAAATAATAGTCAAAAACCAGCATAGCTGCTACAGTGCTGTCCAGATCTTCTGATCAATCTCACAGTCTTTCTGCCTTTAAGATCCTAAGCTCCTTAAACTGCTCCCCTGGTACCAGCCGTTCATGAGAGGACAGTGCGGTCTCCTTTATTCAATCAGAGAACAAAGGTCATGATTTTAAGGCACTGACTCTCATTCAAAGCAGACCAGACAAATTGCTTGAGGTTCCTTTCTTGCCAGCTTGCTCTCCATGTTCTCCCCTGTGTCTGTGTCTCGTACAAACCAAAAAAACACAGTTGTGCACTTGAGTTTGCTCTGTGATGGACTGATATTCTTATCTAAATTTAATCCCTGACCTGAACCTACAACTTTTGAGAATGGCACCTCAACCTACCAAACTAGACACTCTCTGTAGGACAGAATCTGTTGCAGATATAAATATTGACAAGGACTTCATTCAAATTTTTGCCAAGACGTGGACACATCTTCCACTCCACTGATCATAATCCTGAGATAAACTCTTTAAGGGGTCGGATTTAAACTCATCACCTACGCACCAGGAAGAGCAGGTCGCTTGACAAAATGGCTGCAAGAAGTACAAGATTCTCAATTGTGTGAAGGTCATGATGCTGCAGAAGCTAATACTCCAACGCCAGCTTTTCATTTCTGACATGACATTAACTTGTATAACTCTGGACTTACAACCCTTTAGAGATTCCCTTACAAAGAAGTGACATGCTGGTGGCCTTTAATCCCGATAGACCGCCATACATACTGTGATTTTACACAAAACAGAAGCCTGGAAGATATGCATGGACTACTCGGTGTGGCTTAAGGTCCTGACTCTATGTAGAAGTCGTTTTCTGGACTTTTTGATAATCGGAAGCTTTCTGAAAAGACTGGAACTGTTTTAAACACGTAAGGTACAATACGAGTTCAGATCTGATCCTGACGCCCTTCGCAATCTGGATCTAAAAGAATACTCCGGGTGGAAAGCGGAGGACAGGCCAATGCTCCAAATAACAAGGCTTATGGTATTAGGGTGACTGATGACACTAAAGCGGATGTCACATTACATGACTTCTTGTCGGAGGGGATGTCAAGCTCAACTACTGCAGTTGCTGACCTCTTCACTGAAGCAGGTCAATTTACATGACTAAATATCGACAGAGATGACTGCGTAAGAACTTTCCAGCATGTTTCACATTTCTACAGCATCGTGAGCAGATTCCCTTTTTCCTTACTGCCAATAATGTGCTGTTTGACAGGGTTGGCATGGGTGCAAAGGTGTAAGAGATATGATGCGTTGATCTGCAATCGTTGCTCTTATTTCTATTGTGGTACATAACACCCAGGACACCAGACAGACGAGCCACTCTTTTGTTTGTGAGGTTTAAAGTACCTGCTTTCCTCATTCCTCGTCATGGGCACTCATTGGTTGTCAGCTCTCAAGACACAAGCCCACCCTACGACTAAAGACAAAATCAAAACGGAACGATTTTGTCAGGGCGAGTTGCAGACTGGTTGGATTGAGTCGCTGGGTATGTGACATTATGAGACCAGCAGTCACGACTGACCCCACCTCGCTAAGATTATGTAAATGAAGTCTATGACTGAAAGTCGTTGGAACGGTCATGTGATGTGACGCGGCCTGGCGTGAGTGAGTGCTGTAATGGAGAGGGCACTGCCAGTCCGGGATGGAGTTTGGGTTTCTGGTAACCCGACGTTGAGTAATGAGGTAGATAAGGGAGATGGAAGGTATACGTGGTAGCAAACATTGGGGTACCTGGTTAAGGACAAAACCTATGGGGCCACATTTGGCAGATTAATAGGAATAAAGATTTTCGGTATCACTTGGCAACTACTATCACGAAAAAGGCTGAAAAGAAAACCTGATGCATCTGTCAGTACATGTAATGAGCACGGTAGACATTCGGAAGGTGGCTGGTTTTAATTCTGTGTGTTGTTTCTCCTACAAAGGGAATGCTGCGGAGAAGGATTCTTAATTCTCTAAACTGTCCATTTTGTAAATCTGCTTTCACAGCCAGGTTGCGGTGAACATGTTCTTTAGGTGCAATGCAGGAGCCAAACCTGGACGGTACTTTCTGGACTGCAGGACCACAGACTAATTTAGAGCCGCCATCCTGGTGAGAGGAGAGCCGGACAACTGACCCCGGAACAGCCGGCTGGAGATTAAGTCCCTGGAGCTTTGAGGCCGCAGCACTTATAAGGCACCACCCTTGTATTTTTTGATCAACTGAACCATTAAAATGTATTGACGCCAATCAGCGCCCTCTGCAGGCTGGCAAGTAGGTGGTAGTAAAAAGGTTTAATCTGACAGCCTTTAGGCCACCTTGAGACAAGGCACATTACTCTTACTGAAAATGTTTCACTAAGTGAATAGGTAATTCTGGATTATAAAAGGTGTGCTATTTAATTTGATTTAATTCTGAAGTATTTCATATTAATGGCGTGAGCAGACCTAACGTGCAGTTTGTAGTCCCCGAGCACACTGCCATTTAGGAAGTGAGTGATTGTACACTTTATCTGTATGCCTTGCAATTCGCATAACATCAAGGATCTCAAAATTAAAAGCACATGCCGGGCTATCGCATTACTGCCAAGCAAAGGTTGCACTGGGAGAAGTTTATAGAATATTAAATAAGCAATTATGATAACCTGTCGTTTTAAAGATAAAAGAATGATAAGATTCTGCCATTTAAACAAGTTCTGTCGATGCCATTCTTCTGAGTGTGTGTTTTCATCCCCTCTCCTCTCCTCTAGGTCAATGCCACAAGTCAGAAATCAATGAGATGGCGTGGCGTGATTGGACAGCAGGAGCCTCTGCGGGTGACGCTGCTGTCTTTTGGGGTAAAACTCATCCAGGATCTGTAAAACAAACATCAATGGTTTGCAATGAATCTGATTAGCAAGTGGCATCTTTATCAAAGCTCATAAAATCTGAATGGCTTTCCCTCGATAAAGCCTGTTTAAACTGTCTTGGAGAAGATAACGCGCTTGCTGTTCGCATTGGCCTGCACTATGGGAAATAGAAAGGCTGAGCATGAATTGGTGAAGCCAACACAAGCTGGTCTGAAAAGGCCCACCACCCAGAGATCAGGCGATGAGGGCATACTGAGGCTTTTAGGAGGGAGACGACCCTCAGCCATCGGGCAGCGGTGGAACAGAAGGCTTGTACGAAAACATGTCAGCATTATTAATCAGATTGAACAACGTCAATGTGACATTAAAAGAGCCCCCCCAAGTGGCTGGCATCACCCAGCCTAAGCAGTCAAACATTTTCGAGATCAGACTACACCTCAAGTTCTGAAGCCATCGCTGCATGTACTGAAGTTCAGCACCTCAAAGCATGGGGCACACAATCTGAGAAGTCCGCACACTGCGGTGGAAGCCTTGAAGAAGGAAGAAATGTCAAGATGACTTCGAGTCGAAGTTTAAACTACCATAGAACTGAGAATTAAATGAGTCAAGGCTTAAACTCCAATTAGAATCAAGAGTTAAACTATAGTTACAGTCATGACTTAAAATACAGTTAGAGTAATGACCTGAATTAGTTACAATTGGAGTTGTATAATAATAATAATATCTCTTTACATTTATATAGCGCATTTCTCACTACTCAACGCACTTTTCATTCACTTTAACCACCACTACCTGGGCAGCCATTTTGCGCCAGGATACTTGCCACACATTAGCTATTGGATGGTGAAGTGGTGAGCGAGACAACCAAATAGTGTTGGGGGTCAGAAAGACTAGGCCATGGTGGGCAATATAGCCTGGACATCGGCATACATTCTACTGTTTACGAAGGATGCCCAGGGATCTTTTAATCAGGTTTGACATTGGTTTGACGTCTCATCTAAAGGAGGTGCCATTTTACAGCACAGTGTGTCCGTCGCTGCATTAGGATCCACATTCAGACCACAGGGTAAGCACAGGGGGGGCTGGCCACACCGGCACCTCTTCCACCAGCAACCCAGGCTTTTCCTAGATGGTCTCCCACCCAAGTGCTGGCTGAGCGGAGCTTCAGGTCGATGACCTCTTCTGAAGTGCAGGTGGTTATGGCTGTATGACTATCAGAGTCATAGTTTAAACCAGGGGTCCCCAACTCTGGTCCTGGAGGACCACCGTGGCTGCAGGTTTTCATTCTAACCCTTTTTTTTTTTTAAATGAGTGCCCTGGTTGTGCTGCTAATTTAACTTCTTGTGAATTCATTTTTTTTTATTTATTTATTAATTTTATTATAATCAATACATAGTAATCAAGTTTTTACAAAAAAAAGAATTATGCTAAGAACAGATCGATCCCCACCCTTGAGAGAGAGAGCAAGCCAAATGGTGTAAAATTTAAGGCTTGTAAAAAATACCTAAATCAACAAATTCTCTGTGCTTTATAAACTCATTTCAAAATATTACTGATTAGATCCTGCCATGTTTTGAAAAAGTCTGCACAGATCCTCTAACTGAGTATTTGATTTTTTCCAAATTTCAAATAATATAACACATCGGTTTCCCACTGACTTAAAAGAGGAGAGTTTGGGTTCTTCCAGTTTATCAGAATAAGTCTGCGTGCCAACAGTGTAGTGAATGCAATCACAATTTGTTTGTCTTTCTCCACTTTAAGACCCTCTGGAAGAACCCCAAACACAGCTGTTAATGGCTTAGGAGGGATTGTGAGTCCAAGACTGTCTGAGAGGTAATTAAAAATTTTGTCCAGAATGATGTTAATTTGGTGCAGGCCCAGAACATGTGACCTAGTGAGGCTGGGGCTTGGTTGCAACGTTCGCAGGTTGGATCATGTCCTGGAAACATTTTGGAGATTTTTAGTCGAGACAGATGTGCTCGATATATAATTTTGAGTTGTATAATTGTATGCTTTGCATATGGAGCTTGAGTGAATTCTCTGCATTGCTACTTTCCACTCCTTTTCTGATATATTAATTGAGAGATCATTTTCCCAGTGTCCTCTTGGATCTTTGAAAGGAAGGGATTGTAAAAGGATTTTATATATTGTAGAGATGGAGTCTAACTCCTTGAAATTGAGCAATACTTTTCCAGCGTGGATGAGGGTGCAAGATGAGGAAAATCTGGAAGGTTCTGTTTAACAAAGTTCCTGATTTGAAGATAGTGAAAGAAATTTGTAGCTGGAATGTTAAATTTGGACTGTAATTGTTCATAGGATGCAAAGACGTTGTCTATATAAAGATCTCTTAACAAGTTAAGTCCAAATTTTTCCAGATATTAAAACTGCATATGTTTGTGAGGGTTGAAAGAGGTGGTTCTTTTGCAGGGTGCCACAGAAAGAAGCTTCTCCGCCTTAAAATGCTTTCTACATTGGTTCCAGATTCTAAGTGAGTGGAGCACAATTGGGTTATTAGTGTATTGCCGATAACGTGTGTTTATTGGAGCACAAAGCAAGAATTCATTTTAATTAACTACAACAATAAAGCTACAACAGGCCGAAGCCCTTCTCCCCGAGTCGCGTCACATTAAATTACAGAGCGGCGAGATCAGGATTTCAATTAGCAAACAACTGCAATGAGAAGTCAGGCAAATGGACACCCGTTATTGGCTAACTCAGTGTTTCCCAACCTCGGCCCTGTGGACCCCCTGTGGACCCCCTGTGGCTGCAGGTTTTTGTTCCAACCAGATTCCTAATCAGTGACAACACCTGATAACACTGATCTCATTTAATTAGCTGGGATTATTTTTCTGTTATTCTACATTCAGGGGCATGATTTTTACATTTATAAGACATTTAGAAATATTTCTGCTTTTGCTCTTGATTTAAATGCTCAACTCTCTTTTCGTGATTTCATTATATTTTGCCCTTTCTCTGTGCAGTTTTTTCCCTTCGTATCTTTATATTATATTTAAAAATGAGCACGCTGGCAAACAACACTGAATAATCAAAGGCTGCAAGTACTTTAGCATCAGACCCACTAATTAGTAAATAATGGATTAATTAAACAATTAGAACACCAACAAAAGTAGAATGAAAATATTGTTAAAGAAAAAAAAAATACATTATTACCATATAACTGCTTGGTACATTTATTTATATATATATATATATATATATATATATACTGCTCAAAAGAATTAAAGGAACACTTTTAATCAGAGTATAGCATAAAGTCAATGAAACTTATGGGATATTAATCTGGTCAGTTAAGTAGCAGAGGGGGTTGTTAATCAGTTTCAGCTGCTGTGGTGTTAATGAAATTAACAACAGATGCACTAGAGGGGCAACAATGAGATGACCCCCAAAACAGGAATGGTTTAACAGGTGGAGGCCACTGACATTTTTCCCTCCTCATCTTTTCTGACTGTTTCTTCACTAGTTTTGCATTTGGCTACAGTCAGTGTCACTACTGGTAGCATGAGGCGATACCTGGACCCTACAGAGGTTGCACAGGTAGTCCAACTTCTCCAGGATGGCACATCAATACGTGTCATTGCCAGAAGGTTTGCTGTGTCTCCCTGCACAGTCTCAAGGGCATGGAGGAGATTCTAGGAGACAAGCAGTTACTCTAGGAGAGCTGGAGAGGGCCATAGAAGGTCCATAACCCATCAGCAGGACCAGTATCTGCTCCTTTGGGCAAGGAGGAACAGGATGAGCACTGCCAGAGCCCTACAAAATGACCTCCAGCAGGCCACTGGTGTGAATGTCTCTGACCAAACAACCAGAAAGACTTCATGAGGGTGACCCAAGGGCCCCATGTCCTCTAATGGGCCCTGAGCTCACTGCCCAGCAGCATGCAGAATACCAGAATTGGCAGATGCACCACTGGTGCCCTGTGCTTTTTACAGATGAGAGCAGGTTCACCCTGAGCACGTGACAGAAGTGAAAGGGTCTGGAGAAGCCATGGAGAACATTATGCTGCCTGTAACATCATTCAGCATGAGCAGTTTGGTGGTGGGTTAATGATTGTCTGGGGAGGCATATCCATGGAGGGTCACACAGACCGCTACAGGCTTGACAAAGGCACCTTGGCTGCCATTAGGTATCAGGATGAAATCCTTGGACCCATTGTCAGACCCTATGCTGGTACAGTGGCTCCTGGTGCACGACAATTCCTGGCCTCATGTGGTGAGAGTATGCAGGCAGTTCCTGGAGGATGAAGGAATTGATACCATTGACTGGCCACCACACTTTCCTGACCTAAATCCAATAGAACACCTCTGGGACATTATGTTTTGGTCCATCCAATGCCACCAGGTTGCACCTCAGACTGTCCAGGAGCTCAGTGATGCCCTGGTCCAGATCTGGGAGGAGATCCCCCACAACACCATCTGTCATCTCATTAGAAGCATGCACCGATGTTGTCAGGCATGTATACAAGAACACAGGGGCCATACAAAGTGCTGCGTACAATTTTGAGTTGCTGCAATTAAATGTTGGCAAAATGGACTAGCCTGCCACATAATTTTATCACTCTGATTTTTGGAGCGTCTTTGAATTCAGGGCTCTGTAGGTTGATCATTTTCATTTCCATCAAACGATGTGGCATCCTTTCGTTCCTAACACATTACCCAGTCTATATCAGTATAGATATCCAGGAGGATTTCTTTTTCCCATTGAGATCTGATGTGTTTTCAAAGTGTTCCTTTAATTTTTTTGAGCAGTTTATATATATATATATTATCTACAGAACAATATATTCTATATTGTTCCCAAAACACAGAACTTGGGCAATAACAGCTCACTTAATTCGCCCAGGAGTCCAACTATAAACAGAAGTTGGTCGGAACAAAAACCAGCAGCCACAGTGCGCCGCCAGGACCAAGGCTGGGAAACTCTGGGCTAACTGAACAAAGAAGGGTGTCACTTTGCCTGATTTCTCGTTGCATCCATTATGGCAAACGTGGTACAAAATCCTCCTACTATGAACAACCACACTAAGACAGTCTTAATTTCGATATTCTGGTTTTAGCTTTTACATCGTGCCTCAACACTAACTCACACAGGCAGGGCTCTCCAGCTCCGGTCCTGCAGGGCTACTGGGGCTGCAGGTTTTCATTTGAACCTTTTTCTTAATTAGTGGCCTGTTTATGCTGCTAATTAACTTCTTTTGCCGTCATTTTAATTAATTTGCCATTTAAGACGCAGACCCCTTGTTGTTTCTTTTTGCCTTAATTAGCAGCTAAACCAAAATGAGAAATAAAATGAGCCAACATGAGACCAGCTCACCTGTGTCCATCATACAATACCTGAAAATAAAGAAAGGTGAAGGTCTCAGCAATGTTGATCTGCAAAACATTTTGTTGGTGTTCTTAAAAAAAGAAAATCAACAGTTTGGAAAATGTCTGCAACAAGCCATGAGATTAAATAACAGGCTCACGTAACCACAAGAATCGACTTCTAACTAAAGAACTGGAGTTTGAGGCCGCGACTACGCTGGTCATCTGCCGGCTCTCCTCACATCTCATTTCTCTTTGGTTGCTGGTGAGAAAAATGTGAAGCAATTCAGAGGACTGAACCTTAGAAAACAAGTCAATTGGGGATTAATAAAGAAAATCAAAAGAAAATGAAGGGAACAGAAGATAATTAGGTGCAAAAGCTGGTCACCAATTAAGAAGATAGCTAGAAAGAAAACCTGCAGCCACAGTAGCCCTCCAGGGCCCCTGCTATAAAATGTATGAACAAGTGCTATATAATAATAATGAGAAGAAGAAGAAGAATAAAGTGATTTAAACTACAATCAGTTGTGATTTACATTACAGTTAGAGTAATGACCTGAACTACAGTTACCAGCCCAAGTTTAAACTACAATAATAATAATAATATATCTTTATATTTACATAGCACTTTTCATACTGAGTGGGGAGCCACTTCAACCGCCACTAATGTCCAACATTCACCTGTAATGGATGATGCATTGACAGCGATTTTGCTCCAGGATACTCGCCACACATTTGCTATTGGTTGGTGGAGTGGTGAGAGAGACAGAGAGCCAGATAGACACGGGTTTGGGGTATTGGGGTGGTGCAGAAAGACTAGGCCATGGTGGTCAATTTGGCCTGGACATCAGGATACACTCCACTCTTTATAAAAGATGCCCAGGGATATCTTAGTCAGGACCCCAGTTTTACATCTCATCCAAAGGACAGCACCATTTTACAGCTCAGTGACCTTGTCACTGCACTGGGGTCCACATTCAGACCACAGGGTTATTGCCCCCTGTTGGCCTCACCAACACCTCTTCCAAGCTTTTCCTGGTTGGTCTCCCATCCAAGTACCGGCTGGGCCTGAAGGTGCTTAGCCTCTTCTGAAGTGAGGGTGGTATGGCTGCTGGCTAGGCCGACATCATGCTTAAGAGTGGGACAGAAGTTTCCGAGTCGACGTCAGCTGTTTTTGGCCTTTCTCCCTAGTGCCCGCTGCCGCCGCTGCCGTGTGATCAGATCACCATGAAGGCCCTCGTTGCACTTGCCCAGCGCTGAGTTAGGCTGGGGCTAAGACAAGACGGGCTGTAAAAGTGAATGAGGTTGAAAGTACACGGTGCAGTCTCCCCGGTGATAACGCTTCCAAAGGTACGTGCGTGCGTATCTCTCTGGGCTGAATGAGCGGCACGGCTGGGCTGGATGGGGCTCTTGTTTGTTTTGCATATTGCTGGCTACGTGAAACGCGCTTCTTTTCATTTCCCTCGGCGCCAAAGGCAAATAGCTTGTTGAAACTTTGCCCTGATCAATAGTAATAAAGCAATTTCTTTGAGAGAGCAATAGGGTGTGATGCCAGGTCTCTGGGGGGCAGTGACCTGGCATTCACAAGCAGTTTGAGTCAATCGCATTGCAAAGACCCCCAATCAAGACATCAATATTCTATACACTTAGACATTAATAAGAAGTATTCCAACCTTTTACTCATCCAACACTCACTCTTATTGTGGCACTAAATCAATAAAATGTATTTTTATAATTTAATATTACTCTATGCAATAAATATATGCTAGATAGGAAGGAAGAAAAACGGCTTAATAGATTTGACTCTAAATCTCAAAATATGAATTTGTTTTAATGACCATCAGCATAGAGATGCCTTGCTTTTTGTACATTGAGGGTTTTTTGGAGGTTTGGGGCATACAGTTACCAACTTTTAATTTAAACATTTGCATCCATGGCATGACTGCATGTGGCAGGGTGCCCTGCAATGGAGTCGACTCTGCCACCCGGGTGTAGTCTGTGCCCCGACACAACGGAGACCAGGAACTGGATAAGAGGGTCAGAAAATGGACAGGTGGAGAAGTTTAAGGTTTGGAGAGCTGAAGGTCTCCTCACGGCATCCACATGGAGTTTAGACAGACAAATGGAGACGAGCCACAGTCACCTGAAATGAAAGCCTCCCTGACAGCAGTTTGAGCTTTTAAAGGTCACTGCTCCAAATTCAAACTATTGCCAGGGTAAGGCGACCATCTCTGCTTCACAGCTCTTTGCTAAGCCTTTAGGAAGGAAACGGCGATGCCAGTGGCTGAAATGAAGACTTGGCATTTGTATCATTTGGTAGTACTTGCTAAACGTAATACGTGGTGAACAGTGATGAAAAAAAACCAAATGGCAAGAAACGGAAAATGCAGTGAAACTCATGTGAACCCAGGACTGTTAATAGTCGAGTCTGAGGATGAACATAAAAGATTAAGAGATGGTGCAAAGTCCTTTCCTCTTCAGCCTGTACACATTGGACTTTAGCTACAACTCAGTGACATGCCACATGCAGAAATTCTCAGATGGCGCTGCTACTGCGGGGACTGTCAGTGGTGGACAGGAGGAGGAGGAGTACAACAAGGGTCTGGTGAATGACTTTGTGGTGTGGTGATGGTCAAACCAACTGTTGTTGAACACTTCCAAAACCAAGGAGATGGATGGTAATGGGCTACCGTAGGTCTAGACCTCCACTGAGACCTGTCTACATTGAAGGGGTTGATGTGAAGAGGGAATGACAGGCTCTGAAAATCCAAAGGCTCTGTTCAAGATGGGGCAAAGCCAGCCCTATTTTCTGAGGAGGCTGGGCTCCTGTAACATAAGCAAGAAACTCCTGCAGATGTTCCATTAGTCAGTGGTTGCCAGTACTCTCTTCTCTGCTGTAGCACGAAGAAAAGGAATGCTGAGTGTATTGACAAGCTAATCAGGCAAGCAGGATCTGTGGTTGGAATGGAAGTGGACCTTTGGGTAACCGTGGAAAAGAGGAGGACACTATGCCAGCTGCCATCTGTTATGGACAATGAACATCACCCACTCTAGACCACCATAACTAAGCACAGGGGTTTGTTTAGTGGTAGGCTGCTATCACAGAACTGCAGTACAAACAGATAGAAAAGATCTATGGTCTTCACAGCCATGAGACTCTTTACAATGGGAGTGGGATGGGGGGCTCATAAGCTATATTAGCTATGCACTGCCTACAATACATCTGATCTCTCTCTACTTACCAGCCTAAGTCACAGTATGGCACTTTATTTTACTATACTTTGACATTAAGTCACTTTAGTATGTGTCACTTTGATATTATGTGCTGCCTATACCATTGGTAGTAGTAATTATTTGCATAATTCTCCTTGCACTGGCATTATTACATGTGCCATCCATCTATCTATTTTAAATCGAACACTCAAGTGTAAAACAGTGCAGTGCTTCAATAAATAAACTCAACAAATAATCAGCAATAAACACCACTATTTGTGGGGGATAAAAAAACAAAAATAAATAAGGTAAAAAAAGCCACATCTGAAACCCTGCAGATGGACAGGTTTCTCTCCCAGTCTCCCCAGTTCACCCTGGCGGTATTTACAGCCCCTTACTCCAGCCCTCATCACAACTGTTGCTGTTGGGCGCCTGCCATGACACTTTGAGCAGGACCGTCATTTTTCATGACACCCTCTCTGGAATCTATCAGATCCCTAGGGAGGCCTTCACAATCGTTCCTGCTCCTCAAGCCTCCCCTTGGAGAGCCATAACAGGACCACCACCCACCACTGCCTTTGGATTCCTTTCTCTCATCCTCCCATGTCTGCTGCTCAGGATCCTTTTCTCTCCTTCAATGGGCGCAGGTGCCGTGATCGCTGCCCCCCGAGTGTTGAAGAGGCAATCTGCTGCTGCACACATCTGCATGTGAGCACCTGGCCACCCAATTGACCATTAACACCGTGGAGCCACTCTGCTATGTTACCCCTCGCACCTACAGCCCCCCATGTCTGGCCACTGTGAAATAAATGACTGGACACACAACGAAGGCTGCAAAAGAGTTGAAGTTTTATTACAATGTGTACAGATTCAGTAGAAGTAGAACTGCTCAAGTAAGGAGGATGTGGGGTTTTTATAGTCGGTTCCCAGGAAGTGACGTCCTTAGGGCCGGATTTCTCGAATTTGGTCTGCAGTGAGAAATCAGAGAGGTTTAGCGTAACCCGCCACCCCCCGGCCTGGCGTGGAATTGCCACATACTGCCACAGACCCCTATGTGTTTCAATTCCAGTGAAATCTGCCCCAGGAGTTTAGTCCTGTCTGGAAGTATTTACTGCACACGCATTCATTCGGCATGTGTCTGTCATTTAGAATTTAAATAAAGATCTCTAGTGAGAAAAAAAAGCTCACCAGAGGAGCCACTGGATGTATTCTGGTTGTACAATCCCTGCTTTGCCAACTATGGAAACAATCTCGGCGAACGCAATTCTAAAGAGGCATCGGAGACGGAAAAGGAACTTGAAGCTCAACCATCACTTGGAGAATTCATATCTCATCCTCATCTGCAGGAATGAAGAAACAAGAAAGAGCAGCTGCAAG